>NW_027397999.1:0-14918 GCF_003265705.2 Callorhinus ursinus
AGAGGGCCTTTTTTCGCCAGGCACGACCCGCACTGGGTCCTAGGATACTTCCTGTCTGTTGCCCCCATGGCCAGGGGTCAGGCTTGTCCTGGCTCTTCTTCAACTGACCTATCAAGTCTTCTCTTGCAGTCACATCCAAGCTCTCATGATCTTTGGCCGTGTGGAAATGTGGCAGGGAGTAGAACTAGTTTGGATCTCAGCCACTTGCCATATACACTTGTCTAGTTTATCCATTACAGCTGTTAACATATTAAGCATACTTATTTTAAATTCCCTGATACTTCAAAAATCTGCATTATATCTGAGTCTGGTTCTGAGGCTTGCTTTGTATCCTCAAACCGTGCTTTTTCTTTCCTTTTAGCACGCCTTTTAATTTTGTGTTGAAAGCTGGATATGATGCATTAGGTGATAGGACCTGAGGTGAAGAGACCTTTGGTGAGAAGTTTTAAGTTAAGCTGGTTAGCAGTTGGGCTGTGGGTAATGTTTGCTGTAGCTGTAAGTGCTATGGTCTTCAAATTCCTCTAGTGTCCTTATTTTATCCTCCCTCCAAACTTCGGGCTTCCCTAATCACTCCTTGCAGAATCTACTTTTTGCAACTCTTTTAGCTACACTCCACTGTTATGACACTGGAGGCTTGTTAGCAATGTGATAATGTGTGGAGGAGAGCAAGTGTTCTATAATCTTATGATTAAATTCCAGTGTTTTGTAGGCCTGTGTCCCTAGGCTATGACCTTCACAAGTGTTTCTTAGCTTCTTTCTCTTCCTTATGTGACAATGGAAGGCTAGAGTGGGCTGGATAGGAGGAATGCCTTTTCCTCAGCTGGGATAAGGCTCAGGGGAAGGCTTTTTCACTGGAGAGTAGGTTTTATCCTGGAGATGGTTCTTGATGTATTCACGAGAGTGTATTTTCCCCTTCCAGAACCATGAGGGGACCTTTCTGGGATGTTCACTTGTGAGAACCTGCTGGACTTCCTAGAGGTAAAGCCCACTAAACCTCGAAGCCTGCAGGTCCCCATGGGGTTTCCCACTCTCAAACTATTCCACATTCAGTCTCTAGCAATTTGTCAAAATTACCATTTAAGTGTTCTCACATGTTTATGTTTCTAGCAGTTTCTGCTCTATGTAAGGAGAGATAGGTTGTGCCTCTCCAGATTTGTCTTTTCTCCAGACTTTGGGGTGATTATTTGCCCTGTAACCTCAGTTCTTTGATGGGTCTAAGATAAGTCATTGATTCTCAGTTTGTTCAGCTTTTTTTTTCTGTTTGGAAATACAGGAGCAATGACTTCCAAGCTCTTTACATGTCCTAGCTGAACCTGGAAGTCTGGCGTATGGATTTTAATGGGGTAGCGCAAGACCAGTGAACATAGCATTTGTCCTCTTCCTTTCAGCTGTGTATTAGATCTGGGAATAAAGTTGTCCTTGAAAACTGAGCTGTTCCATAAATATTGGCTCTTTTCCCTCCTGGGTATAGAATATTTATATGGCTCCCTATATCTGGCATCTCAGCCCCTAAGTTCATAACCTGGAGTGCAGATTAGAGTTTAGACTTCCAGAACCAAAGTCCTTGGTGGTGAGGTCTGAGCAACTGTGACTTAACTCTGGGAGGAAAGAAGTCACCTCTGTCACCATCACTACCACCAGGAGGCAGTGCACTGTACTACTAAGTGCTTGCTTAGACTAGAATGGCCAGTTTCTGAGTCCTCGAAGCCCTTTTTTAAAGAGGCTGGATGGTAGAGAAAGGTCTCTCTCCTCTGGGCTCAACTCTGGAACTTGGCCAGACTTCAGAGCCAGGCAATCCAAAACCTGAATAGAGACTTTACCATTTACTATTTGTGTCACTTTGGAAAAGGTACTTAATGTTTTTATGAGGCTGTTTATAACTATTTCACAGGATTCTGGTGCACACTAAATTAGGAAGTATCTGATATTCTGAAATACCTGCATGTATCAGGTCTTTCTAGTTCCTTTTTGAACTTGTGATCTAGTCATATTATGAGGTGGGCTGGGGAAAGTAGGAAAGAATAGATGAGAACTCCATGGTGGCTTTTAGTGGTCATAATTGATAAGATATTGCCACTGAGCTCTTTGTCACTGTAACCTCAGTACTTTGCATAGTGCATTGCTTACCTAGCCCCTTACTAAAAGAATGTCATTTTTGCATAAGTATGCCTCCCTCCTCCTTGTAGTCATGTAGCACAGGGAGGCTGATCCCAGTTCCAGGGGTGAGTTGGCTTGCTCTAGGGGCAATCCATCCCCTTGTTACCTTCTGGTTCAGGAAGGGGTGGTGATATAACTCTACTCAATGAGGCATTAGGAGGAGATTGCAGAAGGACTTCTGAGGAAAGTGCCCTCACTCATAAGAAAAGGCCATCAGGAAAGCTTGTCTCCTTTTCTTCCTCAGGAAATTGCTTGACACCTGCAACTGTTGAGATATCAAGCCTCTAGCTTTAGGACAGAAGTTGATATTGTGAATAGCAGAAGAAAGTGATGGAAAAAAGTGGCGTCCTTACCTGAATCAAACAACCATCACGGCTGCTCTGCCTCAGTACTTCCAATCTGTGGATAATAATTTCTCTATTAGGGTTGTTTTAGTTGAGTTCCTTGTCATATAAAAATAGAACAATCCTAAATCATATGTACGCTTAGGCACAAAACAACTCTTCAATGAGCAATAGGTCCTGACTTTTGTCTGTCAGTGAGTACCTACGTCTTAAAACCAGTGTCAGAAACTCATGTTTCCACGTGAAAGGAAAACTGTAGATTCTGAACACCTTGCCTAATGATCGCTAGAGGTCTGACAACTGTGACTGGCTTCTGTTCTATATTGAAAAGGAAAGCTTCAGGCAGAAAACCCAAGCCTTTACTTATCTAAGGGGCTCAGAAGTACATTAAGTGCTTGAGCTCAGTTAGTTTTAGTTCAGAGTCACTGTGTGAAAATGCACCCTTGTGAAATATCCACAGTGTAGACATTAGAGATTATCTGCTTTCAATTCAGGGGACTGTACTGAGGTCAAAAAAGATAAATTCATAGTGTCAATAGTCAGAAAAATTTGGTTAACTTTCCCCAGGTGCACTGCACTAAGCAATACAGGTATAAGGAGAGGTGAATATTTGGGATTTATCAAGAGCTGAGATTTTGCCAGGGCAGTGAAGCCGGGAACTAGAGGATGAGGTAGGAGAGTAGTAAAAATGACGGACCATGATGGACCATTAAATTGAGAAGGAAGGAAAAGCTGGAGTAGGCTGATAGACAGAAAGAAGGAGCTAGGGAATAAGAGGTCTAATAATACTCTGACTTACGTTTCTTAATGATGAATAAAGTCTTTTGCTACAGGCTACAAGAAACAAAATCTGATGATGAAGTTAGTGACGGGGATGATGGCAGCTTTTAGTGATAATTAGCACTACAGAGATATTGATGTAGCATAATGGTAACACATACCAGCTCTAGATTCCAACCACTAAGGTTTGAATCTCAGCACCTCTGCTAACCAATTCAGTGAGCTTGGGTAAGTCACTTAACCAGTCTGTGTCTCAGCTTCCTCATTTGTAGAATGGAGGCAACAACAGCACCTACTCCATAAGTTCGTTTTGAAGATTAAATAAGTTAATACATTTAGAACCCTTAGAAGAGTATCTGGCTCATATAAAGCACCCAATAAATCTTAATACTAATAATTACTACTGCAAGTAGTAAAAGGCTCAAGCACTGTGGTCAGACAGACTGGGGTTTGATTCAGACTTCTAGAGTCCAAATTTCTTCTTCTACCTGTCCTTCTACACTAGTTCTATCTTGCTCAAAAAAAAAAAAAAAAGACTTCAGTCCATGATATAAAGAAACAAATGCTAAAAGAGGGCCAAATAAAATACTGTAGAAGTACAAAGGATGGAGGAATTACTTCCTACCAATGTGCAAAGAGTAAAGGGTGAAGGGATCAGAAAGACTTCAAACCCTAGCATTTGAGACTGAGCCTAAAAGGATGATTATGTTTCTCATAGGCACAGAAAGGGTTGCAAGAGCATTGAAGACTGAGGGAACAGTGTGGGGAAAGGCATAGAAGTAGTAAAGCACGAAGTGTAGTTGGGTTGGGCAAAAGCAGATAGTCCAATGTGGCTTGAGTGCAGGCAAAGTGGAGAAGGGCTTGGACTAGGGTGAGGTATCTGACAGTGAGTGCCTCTTTAAAATGTGTCCTTATCTCATTCTAGTCCTGGCTCTGACTTGGAAGAATGTGTTGGGAGATGGAGATAGCAAGGTGGAATTGTATGGAAGGGTGCAGGGCCTTGAAACTTTCCATAGAGAACCTGGTAATATTTCATAGATGAGATTCCATTGAAGGTTGCTCTTTTAAAACTAGGGGCAAAGTAGAGGGTCAGTGAGTGACAATAGTCCAGCTGTATTGTAAAAAGATACCTTTCTTTCATTCATGACTGGACTGATGACAAATCTGCTCTAATTTTATCCCCAGGCAGCAACATTTTAAGTCAAGTAACATCTGAATGGGCCCTGACATTTATTACTTGAGATAGCCCATAATATTTATCCAGAAAAGGTGCAGAAACAAAAGGGCCATATGAGTGATGAGGTTTCTACTTCAACTACACCCCAGGAAAAAACTGATGGATGATCCTGGCCCCTACAAGTCATACCCAAGGAGTGATCAGAACAGAGATAATCATTTTCATACTTGGGGACACACACACACACCCCACACTTACCCTGCCCTTTGGCTGAGATTGAAAAAATCCACAGGTGTTAATTGGCTAAGTATCTGCTTCAGGTTGCACGTGGGACTTAGAGGTATCCAGCCAGGCCACAATGTGAAGTTCCCCAAATATAAACGCAGTACTCCCAACAGGAATTCTAGGTGGAGGGAGCTCTAATGAGAAAAAATATATAGAAATTATAGAAAACTTTAAAAATAATTTAAATTGCAGGTGCTTGCCACAAAAACACATACTATTTTTTTCACCCATAATATACTGGTGGCCTCTGCCTCCCACATTTTAACTTGTTTATGTATGATACATAGGATCAGCGACAGATATTAATCTAGGGATGGCTGCTAAAAAATAGGAACGTGTGATACCATTGTTCTGACATCAGTTCTTTGACACCAACTACCTGGACTTAGCATCAGACTCCATAGGTTTAAGGGTGCAGTCCTCAATCCCCAACAATACTGCCCCATTTCAGATCAGATGCCAATTACAAGTCACGGGGGCCGCTCATACTTCTGAGTGATCAGTTATAAATTCAGGGTTTCCCATGACCTCCTCAGGCTTGATAATTTACCAGAACAACTCACAGAACTCTCTAAAAGTTCTATACTCAGAATTAGAGTTTTATTATAAAGGATACACATAGAATAAGATCTGGAAGGGTCTTAGACACACAGCTCCCAAGCCCTCTTCCCATGGATTCATGCCACATCAACCTCCCTGGATATCAGTGTTTTTACCAATCAGGAAGCCCCACAGAGCCGTGAGTTTTCATTCAATATAGACATTATCCATTAAATCCTTGGCCACATGACTGAACCCAAAATCTGGCCCTCCTCCCCTCTCTGAGAATCCCAGCTCACCTGAAGTTCCCACTCTAGTCACATGTTGGTCCCACTGGTGACCAGCCCACATCCTGAACCTATCTAGGGGCCCACCAAAGTCACTTTATTAGCACAACAAATACATTCCTATCACTCAAGAAATTTGTAGGTGTTTTGAAGCTCTGTGCCAGGAACCAGGAACAAAGGTTAAATATATTCTTTCTTAGGGGCACCTGGGTGGCTCAGTCGGTTAAGTGTCTGCCTTCAGCTCAGGTCATGGTCCAAGGGTCCTAGGATCGAGCCCCACATTGGGCTCCCTGCTTGGCGGGGAGTCTGCTTCTGCCTCTTCCCTCTGCCTCTCCTTTCTGCTCGTGTTATCACTTGCTCTCTCCCTCTCTCAAATAAATAAATAAAATATATATATATACATATATATACACATATATATATACATATACATATATATATATATAGGAAAGACTATAACCTGAACAATGGACCCAGTACTTATATTACCAGAATTCTGGAAAGTGGGGGAAAGAGGATAATAACAAAGCAGGCAAGAAGCAAGAGAGGAGGAGGTCGTCCTAGGCCTCAATCTCTGCTCAGTCCTAGCTTTTAAATGTAAACAGGAGGGCCTGAAGTATTATTATGGCATGGTTTCAACTCTATACTGAGTATAAAAATAAGGATATGAGAGGGTTTGGGAAAACTCATTACTTCCTGGCGACACCTTCCTAAATTGCATTGGTATCCAGTGGATGCATGGGAGGGAGGGCATTCAGTTAGAAAGATGTCAAGGATTTACCAAGGGCTGGTACCCAGGATGAGACCAAAGGAACAAGCCCTAAGAAATGAGCAGAGAACAAATCACAAGGAAAAGAACAAAGCATCTACAGAGGGAAACATGTGAGACCGTCCATAAAATAGTTTCTGTCAGTGGTTCCCAGAAAGAACCTCCTCTGAGGCCCAGGACAGCAGGAGGAAGGAGCCTTAGATTGAATAGCAACTTTTGTGCTCCTAGATGGGAAGGAGCTGCTGCCTGGGGCTAAGATCCAAGGATCCTATTGGGAGTTGAAGAACTTGGTGATATCCCAATGAGAAATTCCATGTGAAGGGCCTGAAACTTCTAGGTTCCCTCCTCCTGAGTCTGTCCCCCACCCCTTCCCTAGAGTTTCTCAGATTGGGGTTCATTCTACTCTTGGATCTTTTGGAAGCTGGAACTTTGGAGTATAAGACAGATGTAACGCTGCCTCTTTCCCCCCATCCTCCCCCAATTTTGATCTGGTCTCAGCCATCCCCAGTGTCTGGAAGACTTTATATATAGACAGTAGAGAGTGAGCGCCAACTATGTGAGAGGAAGGAAGTGTAGCTCATAGTTCCCATTGTTGAGGAAAATTTTTTTCTCTACCTTTCAAGATTCTTCTAGCTGGAGTAGGAATTAAATTGACGAGACAGATTAACAGGAGAAAATAAAATTTAACCTCATACATACAGGGAACCCACACAGCCATGAGATTCCAAAGACAGTCAGGCAAAATGAGTCAACTTGTTATACCTAACTAAGAAAAAGTGTAGCGATTTGGGACTTCAAAGGGAAGGAAAGCAATTCAAAAGAAGAAAGAATGAATGTTTGGCAAACAGATGTTAGTGGGGCCATACAGATACAATGGGACATAGAAAGGAATTTTAACAGATACTTTGCTAAATTCCTCCCTGTCAACCACCCCTAGTTCATATCATACTGTAGTTATCTATGGTGGTAGCTCTCTTCCTGGAGTAGGTTCTCAACCTAAATTATTTTTAGGCAGTTAGGGAGGTCAAAGTTTCCTCCTGAGTTTTTTGGGCCTCATTTATTTTCAGCTCCAAATAATCTGCATGCCAAAATGGCACATTTTGAGGCAGCGTGCCCTAGGCCCCTAAACCATTCTCACAACCGCTTTCCAGATCCAGTGCCTCAGGAGTTCAGGGATTGTCACTTCACCATTTCCTCTCTTTAGTCTCCCCTGACGCCAACTCCCTCCGTGTGTCCCCCTCCCACACCCACAAACAGAATCAGAGCGGGGCGGGGAGGCTGGGAGTGGGGGAGGGGTGTTCAGAAGGCAGGAGAGAGCAGACAGCAGGAGAGTCCGAGGCACTCCCTGCACCCGCACCTAGTCTCAGCCACCACCTCCCACCGATGCCATTTCCCGGCCCCGCACCCACCTCCTCCAACAGCAACCGCTGCTTCTCTCACGTCTTCCTCCCGCAGGATGACTTCCTGCCTCTTGAGCTCCTGGGCAAAAGACTGACCCCGGCTAAGACTCTGGCAACAGGCCGAGGGGCTGTGCCCTCTACCAACAAACGCTGTAATCCTGATCGCCCAAGAAATTCGTTTCCAGGTTAGTGCAGCATGGAGAGACACCCACCCACCCACCCGCCCACCACAACGTCCTACCACTCCTCCCACGGCAGTCTGTCACTCGTCAAGTGTGCGTCCTTCCTGCCCCTTTTCCGTGCTGCACACCTCTGTGTTTGCCCAAGTGAGAGCGTGGTCACGTGAGCCACCACCAGCCTCACGTGACCGCGCAGTCAGCTTGCCTGCCGCAGCCCTGCCGCACGGATGGTAGAATCTTCTGTCCCTGAGGTTGAGACGCTTGCTAGAAGAGTCTGAAGCTCCTGTCCTGGTGAAGATAGAGCTGAAGGAAAGCTGAATTTGGAGCCAGAGCTTCCAGCCCTCGTGCTAGACCTGGGCCTTGCTCTGTTAGGACACGGGGCTGGTGAGGAATACTCGATGAGGAGTTTAGAGACGAACTGATTATTATTCTGTATGATACTCGGGCGACATATTAAAACACACACACACACACGAGTCTACCTTGAAAAATATTGATGAGCAAAACAAGCATTCAGACTCCAGTGTCCACTACCAGGACGATCCCTGTTAATGCTTGTGGTTTGTGAAGGCAGGCAAAACTGCCACTTTGCCCTATTTCCATAAAACTTGCATACCAGAGTCGGGTGGAAAAAAAACATATTGCACAGTCGGAAAATTTATACCAAACTTGGCTAAGGACAGCATGGGTTACTGGATATTATTCTAGTGCAGTGTTGGGCTTCACTTTGTATTGAGTAAGTTTTCAACACAGAAGCTGATTTTAATTTGTAGATATTTTGTCTAACAGATATGGAAAGGACTTATGTTCAGTGGACAGATAACATCAATGGTTACAATGGATTGTCCTTAAAATATTAACTAGTTTTGTATTTAACCCAGAAATTACATCCTAACATTTATTAATTTTCTGTGTAAGAAATTTAATATACATATATTTTGTTATTATATTGTGTATGTATACGTATCTCCTTCAACCATTTTTCATATTCTTAGCAGTTCGTGTTGAAAAAAAGTCTTTCACCTAATCTAATTTCTAAATTACGTTATAATTTTACCTTTTCAAAAATTAGCATCCTCAGACAAAACAGAAATACCATTTTCACCATGTTTAAAAATAATAAAATGTTTCCCATAAGTCTGGATTCTCTCTCCAAACCAACTCTATTCCTGACTTCTGCAATTCTTCTGTCTGAAGGTATGATATAATCTATTTACTTATTATTGCAGAAAATACACATAACCTAAAACTTAAATCATGTTAACCATTTTAAAGTATACAATTGAGTGGCATTAAGCATAGTCACAATGCTGTGCAATCTTCACCACTCTAAAGGGAAACATTCCTTTTCAACTTTTCTAAATGTTTTTATCTCTAAACATTTAACACATAGCTCAATCTTTTTATGTAACTGTATCTTTTCCAATATGTCCACCTATAACTTGACGCACTAGACATAAGCATATTAAAAGAAAAAAACCATCTTAGTAATTTTTGAATAGCCCCAATGCTTGTCTCTGAAAAATTTTTAATATGCTGTATTTTATTCCAGACTATAGTGTATGAAATTTCTTAGGCATATTGAAATTACATAGAAATTGTGTCAATTTACACACAATATTTTTTAAAATGGAATCTAATTTTCCATAGATATCACATTCTTCTGTTTCACTGGACATAAAACCATCAGTGTCATTTCATGTCAGTAAATAGATCATTTTCAAAAGCTGCATATTTCCTTACTACTTTCCTTGGATTAGGATCATCACAAAGGAAATCTTATTCCTGACTCCATTTAATTTGTGTGCTATTGTACTCCTTCACTCTTCAGGTGGTACTGAAGCAACAACAGTACTAATTGTAAAATGTGCAGATTTGGCTGACTTGGCTTTTCAAGCAGGCCTCATTCCAGCTGCACCCCTCATTAAATTTTGCCTTACCTCTTCCAGGCAGACAGGGTACATCCATGCTGCTGAGACAGGTTTTCTAATCACACTTTTCTTCACACCAGCACAGCTCAATTCTAAGAATGACCTAATGGCCTGTCTTCTCCTACACTTTAGTGACCAGTTTAAGTGGGTCCTTCTTTGCTGAAGCATTTCTCAAATACCACAGGCCTGCAGAAATCCCTTCTTAAACTCCATGAATGGGATTTTTCAATGAAGATGTTTGTCATACTAATTATCTCTCTTTGTAAATATGCACATGTATATGTACCTGATTTCAAATTGAAGGGTCATTTCTGCCAATTTTCACATAGACCTTTATTGAAAACACAGACTTGAATAGAGAACCATATGTTTAAACAACAAATAGCAGGGTAGCGTACACAGGCGACTTAGTTCATCAGAAGCTCAATACTGAAAAATATTGCAATCTGGACAGCAAGACAAATATCAACAAATATGTTTTCAGCTCTAATATTCATTTGGCATCCACAAAATGATCCAGCTCAAATCAAGAATTGGACAAAGTTAACATCAGCATTAAAATATAAGTTACAACAAAAAACCAGACTGTGAAAACCAAAGCACTACTCAGGGCTCTTTGGGAACATAAGGCTGATCAAAGGCAGGTGGTTATTCATGTTAGCTTTGTTGTCCCACTTCAGGATCATTTTGATTGTCTATTTGGACTTGTAGTTCCTTAGCTAGCTTCTCAAATTCATGGAATGCAGAAATAAGCGGCTCAAGATTGAAATCATCGTCAATTAAGGACATAGTTCCATTTTTTATGATATTACTGATATTCTGAAACATCTTGATAACAATTTGAATATTATCATTTGTCTCCTCTATGTTAAAGAGACCCACAAATATCGACAGAGCTTTGGCACTGAACAGTTTTTTTGCCACGATAGGATTTTCGGACAAATTCAATAGCATTTTCAGCACATGAAACTTTGTTCTTGCATTGCCTGTGGTTAATAAGGAAAGAAACCCAGACATATAATTGGCAACCAGTGTGTGGTAGTCAGTAGTTATAGTGAGGTGTCTAAGCATCCTTAATCCAAGCAGCTGCTCAGGGGAACCCACACTATGAGCAAGGGTTTCCTCACACACTTGACATATGAATGTCTCAATCATGTTTAGATTTGGGTAAGGTGGAGCCATGTGAATCATATTTTCCAAAAAACTTGTCCTAACTCGGGAAGAAGGATAATTGAGCAAGGTTTCAATAAGTGAGACAACACCTGAATCCCGAATGAAATCTCGGGTAAACTGAGAAGCACTTCTCATACCCATTGCAATTTTAG
This sequence comes from Callorhinus ursinus, assembly GCF_003265705.2. NCBI lineage: Eukaryota > Metazoa > Chordata > Mammalia > Carnivora > Otariidae > Callorhinus > Callorhinus ursinus. Next base: position 11,175 of record NW_027397999.1, read on the forward strand.
ATATTTCGTGAATAAAAGGATCTCGGATTTTGTCCATTAATAGAAGAAGTTCTTCAAACTCTCCAGTACCAATTTTAAGCTCACACTGTATGCAGCTGCAGGACCAACTCTCAGGCTCTGCACTCTCCCTGGCCTTAAGATGCTCCCGAATTTCCCTGACTGACCTGTAGGATGGATCATACTGAAATGGGAATTCAGGTTCAAGTTGTTCAGACTGAAGCAAAGATTCCTGGTCTTCCCCTTCTGGGGTAAATTCTGCATTCTTGGGCTTTCCCTCAAACATTTCAGAGAATACAGATGCTGCTTCTTCAGGAATTCTAAAGGAGCCTGGGGATGGGAAGCCAACCCCATGACAAAGACCAGGTTTGAATTCAACAGTGACCTCTTCCCAGGTCTGGGGCCTGGATGATGCCTTAAGTTCATCCTCAGCTGAATCTCTGTATCTAGAATTAGCTTTGTACACAGGACTGGGATTTAGGTCAAAGCAGGCCTCATCTCTATCCCAGAACCAGGACCCAAATATGGCCTCTTCTTCAGACTCTGGCCTGGCCTCTTCTCTGGCCACAGCCCCCAAACTGGACTTTTCCTCAGTCCAGAACAAGGATCCACCAATGGCCCCCTCCTCGGCCCCTGGTGTGGATTCACAGATGGCAGAAGCCCCAGCCTCCATACCCACCTCTTTCTCTGCCCAGAACCAGGACCCAATAATGACTTCCTCTTCAAATCTGGGCTCTTGTTTGACCCTACCACTGTGATTAACATCTTTCTGGGCCCTGGGCTTCAAGACAGTATTAGGCTCTTCCTTGTCTCTGGTCCTGAAGCTACTATTGGCCTCTTCTCCAGGCAAAAACCAGGACTCCTTATAGTACTCATCTTCAGACTCAGACTCAAAAAAGTCCTCTCTCTTGGTCCTGAGCTTGGACCTCATATTTGCCTCATCCCTGACTCTGGGCCTGAACAAGTTATTGGTATTTTCCCCAGCCCACAAGCAAAATGGGTTGCCAGACTCCTCTTCAGACCCAGACCAAGAATCAATATAGGGATCTTGCTTGGATCTGGGCCTGGACCTGGGGTTAGGCTGATGTTTGGCCCTGTGCCTGGACCTGGTATTGGCCTCCTCCCTGGGCCACGATCTGATACTGGCCTCTTCTCCGGCCCAGAAAGAAGACATTGTAGAGGTCTCATCTGCTGACCAGAATCCAGACTCATTAGAGGCCTCCTCTCTGGCCCGGGGCCTGGGATAGCACCAAGACCCCATATTAGCTTCCTCCCCTGATCCAAACCAGGGTTGGACTCCTGCCTCAACCTGGGAGCCAGGAAACGTCTCAGTGTCCACATTGACCAGCTCCCTGTCCACAGACAGGGCCATAGGTTTAGCAACTGACACAGACTCAGTACTGACAAGTGGCCAGGCTACAGCATTGGTCTGGGTCAAGCCTTCTGTTTGTGACATTGCTTCAGCCCCAAACTCAGTCTGGGCCCAAGCTTGAGTTTCATCTTTGGGCCTTGCCCCAGGGATTACCTTGGCCTCGGTCTTAGGACGTGCTCCCCCTACTGCCCTCACTTCAGCTTTGGGCCTTGCCCCAGCCATGGCCTGGGACTCGGTTTTGGGCCTTGCCCCAGCCATGGCCTGGGATTCGCTTTTGGGCCTTGCCCCAGCCACTGCCTGGGATTCACTTTTGGGCCTTGCCCCTGCCACTGCCTGGGACTCGGTTTTGGGCCTTGCCCCTGGCATAGACTTCGTCTCAGTTTTGGGCCTTGCCCCAGGCATTACCTGTGCCTGGGTCCTAACCTTGGGTCTGACCACCAAGGGGACTTCATTCTCTCTTTCAGCCCCACCCCCAACCTCTTCTCCAGCCTTCTTTTCAGGCTTTGCCTGGGCAGCAGGTTCAATCTCAGCCCCAGTCATGGTACAAGTTACAGAGGAGGCCCAGTTAAGTAACCCCACCCCAGTCTCAGCCTCTACCACAGATCTATCTTCACACTCAGATCTTTCAGTGATTCAGGTGGTAGAGTTGGAAACAAATGTTAGAGTCAATCACCAGTTCAGCAATCAATCAACCTCCTTCCGAAGCCTAGCCTCAGTCAGTATCACAGACAAAGTGCAGAAGAGACCCAACCAAGCTGGGGGATGATGGATGTTCCTGGGTGGGTGCAGACCTGTTGAGGGTGGTGGTCAGCAGCAATTCCAACACCACCAGAGCTGCCACTAGAGGTGGATCTAAGGAAAGAGAATGACATGGGGCTTTGAATCTCTTCCAACTGCATCACCCCATGCAGAGATTCACACAGAGACTGGACCTTGAATGCTCAGTGGGACAGTTGAACTATTAGAAAGTCTTTCTGTCACCCTCATTTTACCTCACACATTACCCCCAAGAGTTACCACGTTATTTTGTCTGCTACAAAACAGGTGTGAGGTTACTGGGAAAGTGGGTTCCCAATGGGAAAGGCTGAGGAGACCCTAGACTAGACCCTAATCACTCTTGGACCAGTGTTGATCTCTACTTCCCCTCCCAAATTTGTACCCACTTTCATACCAACCTGCACGGATATGGTGCAATTTCTCCCTCCTTGCTTTGTTTCAGTGGTATTAAGCCCTATAGCAGAAAGCAGGCTGTCCTGTGGAGAAGTAAACATACAGGAGAAAATGAAGTCTGAATATTTGGTTGACAGACACACTGATCCTTGATGTAAACATGTTTCTGTTTAAATATCTAATTTGTCTAATTTTTCCTGTCTCGTGGTCCCTGCTTTCAGGTCTTCTCCTCCCATTCACAGCCCAATCCACACGTACCCCAATATTCCTAATATCTCCTGCAGGAAACGGACAAGGGATGCTGTGGCAGTGTGTAAATCTGGCAGCAAGCAGGAGAGGTGGAGGAGGTCCTGGACCCACTTGGATCAAAGACACTTGCCATGATCTTACTCTATAGTGCTCCACTGATTTACCCACCTTCACACCAACCTCCAGAGATTTGAACCAGTCTCCTCCTCCTTCCCTTCCTCACAGAAGTGAGCAGCTTCAAAGCAGGCCTATGGACAAACAGATGAAAAAGCATGACAGTCAGGAGACCATGGTAGCAACTGAGCTCTGGGTGGACCCACAAACACCAAGGAAGGGAGTCCACATATTATTTGTTTTTCAAACATGTAGAGTCCTCTTGGTAGAATATTCTCGTTTTATATAAGGTCTACTTCAGAGTTCCCCAGACAACAACATCTTTTCTTGACGTCACACTCTTCACACTGCTCCTTTCTCCAATTCTAAGGATTCACCACTAGGTGCACCACATCCCACTGCCTTGCGCAGCATAAATTGGGGGAAGGGTTCCCGCATATTCTAGAAAACAGGTTGTGCAGTGGCACTTGTAATTATGACTTGTGTCTCACCCTCACCTCCTAGCCCATCTTTTCCTACCACGAATTTTCGGTGGAGGTGAGGGACGAAGGCGAGGCGAGTGCTTAGAAAGCTAATACAAAGGGGAATTTTAGAAGGTATTCCTGGATGCCTGACCTGTTACGGTCGCAGTCACCCCACCCCGATTCGGGTCTTCACTCAATGGCTGCTGCCCATCCCCCCCTAGCCCCACACACCTCCAGAAATCCAGGCCATTGTCCCGTTCCTTCTTTTTCTCAAGCCTCTCCACTACAGATGCACCCTGCGGGAGGAAACCGCCAGACCTACCGCGCAGAGAGACTTTGGCATCAACCAGGCGCCTGTGGGAAGGGACAGGCCCCTTT
>NW_027398000.1:0-1196 GCF_003265705.2 Callorhinus ursinus
GAACCATGAGAGATGATGGACTCTGAAAAACAAACTGAGGTTTCTAGATGGGAGGGGGGTGGGGGGATGGGTTAGCCTGTTTATGGGTATTAAGGAGGGCACGTTCTGCGTGGAGCACTGGGTGTTATGCACAAACAATGAATCATGGAGCACTACATCAAGAACTAATGATGTAATGGTGATTAACATAACAATAAAAAATTTTTCAAAAATGTATACAGACAGGCAAATGAACAGATGTTCAATCTAAGTGCTTTGTACCAATGATGATTTCTGGGCTTTGATATTGTACTATAGGTATTTACCTATAGTGTTACCACTGAGGAATGTTGGCAGAAGGGTGCACAGAACATCCCTGAACACATTTGTGGCAACTTCCTGTGAACCTATAATTATTTTACAATAAAATGTTTACGGAATTTAAATCTTGTGCCCTGGTTAGGCTTTCATTCCCTCCAGCAGTATAGGAGTGATTCAGTTTCTCAACTTCTTCATCCATATTTGGTGTTGTCACTCTTTTTTATTGTAGGCATTCTGATATGTTCATTTCTCTTGCATTTGTGGGGGTAAATATCTATTTTATCCTGTTTACAAGCTTTTTTTTAATCATTGCTTTTTCTTTGCTAAAAGTTGAATTATTTTGGCACTCTATTGAAATATGATTACAGTTTCCCAACGGATATTTAAAATAACCAAAATGTAGAAAGCTTGATTACAAATGTTCAGTACCTTTGTAGGACCAATAGGTTGATCTACAAAGTATTTGTTCAAAGGTTCAAACATTTTTAAAAGCCAGTTTACAGGGTAGCAAAGGGGAAGGCATATAATGCCAAGCTGAAATATTTTATTGTAGGTAATAAAAGGTTCATTACACATTTTAATTCAGTTGAGTCTGACTGAGTGACTACAAACTGAAGAATCTGAAAATCACAATGTCCATGTCAATTGGTAGGATGTCACATCTTCTTTAGGACCCCTGGTGTACCCAAATCTTGAAACCTGCTGGAGGAAGGTCAGGTTTTACTTCTGGATCCTAAAAATCAATGGTTGTTTCTAAATCCACGTCAGATAACAAAAGCCACTTGGATGACCTCAGAATTTGTCATTAAAGAAACTAACATAACATAATAAAATAAAAAATAATGAACTTAGAAAAAAATAAAAATATCTCAATTGGGGTTTCGAAAGAAGAAAAA
>NW_027398000.1:1296-14909 GCF_003265705.2 Callorhinus ursinus
AGGAAGGAAGGAAGGAAGGAAGGAAGGAAGGAAGGAAGGAGAGAGAGGCTTTATCAGATAAAACTTTCCCAAGAGGCCAGGCTTCAGAAAATGTCCATGCATTCAACTGAAGAACAGTGTTGACTGGTGAAAAATCCTGCATTTTTGTATGTTTACAACATAAATGGTTCTGACTGCAATGATTAAAGAGAAATGACCTAGTGTCTGTTGTCATCTCTATATATTATTGATAAAATTGGAGAATTTGAAAATTTGGAACATTACCTGCCTAGTTAACTGAATATGGCAGCCTTGGTCACTTCCCCCCAATCTCATTAGTGAGGTTGATGAGGGAACATAAGGTATTCATGATAGACGTGCATCTGTCCAACTAGGAAGGTTAAATTTGCCACAGAAACTGCCCCAGCTCGGGTAGCAAAATATATGTAAAACAACTCCTTATTCTCCATCTCCCTGGAACATGACAGGTTCAACATTCCATGTCACCAACCTCCACATACATAACTGTGAAGCAGGAAGCAGGTAAGGACTGTTCTCAGAGGGAATTGAAGGAACATTAATGTGTTTAGCCACAGAGAACACTTTGATGTGGCTAGTCTGTACTAATCTTGATATTAGTAAGATGGAGGTGGAAGAGCCATGCTTATCCTTTTTTTATTATGTTATGTTAATCACCTTACATTTCATCATTAGTTTTTGATGTAGTGTTCCATGATTTATTATTTGTGTATAACACCCAGTGCTCCATGCAGAACGTGCCCTCTTTAATACCCATCACCAGGCTAACCCATCATCCTACCCCCCTCCCCTCTAGAAACCTCAGTTTGTTTTTCAGAGTCCATGGTGTCTCATGGTTCCTCTCCCCCTCTGATCCCCCCCTTCATTCTTCCCCTCCTGCTATCTTCTCCTTTTTTTTTTTTAACATATAATGTATTATTTGCTTCAGAGGTACAGATCTGTGATTCAACAGTCTTACACAATTCACAGTGCTCACCAGAGCACAGTACCTCCCCAAAGTCTATCAGCCAACCACCCCATCTCTCCCACCCCCCACCACTCCAGCAACACTGTTTGTTTCCTGAGATTAAGAATTCCTCATATCAGTGAGGTCATATGATACATGTCTTTCTCTGACTTATTTCACTCAGCATAATACCCTCCAGTTCCATCCATGTTGGTGCAAATGGCAAGATCTCATTCTTTTTGATGGCTGCATAATATCCCATTGTATACCACTACTTTATCCATTCATCTGTCGATGGACAGACATCTTGGCTCTTTCCACAGTTTGGTTATTAGTGGACATTGGTGCTATAAACATCAGGGTGCACATACCCTTTCGAATCCCTACATTTGTATCTTTGGGGTAAATACCCAGTAGTGCAACTGCTGGGTCATAGGGTAGCTATATTTTCAACTATTTATTTTTATTTTTTTAATTGTTATGTTAATCACCATATATTACATCATTAGTTTTCATATTTTCAACTTTTTGAAGAACCTCCATACTGTTTTCCAGAGTACCTGCACCAGATTGCATTCCCAACAGTGTAGGATGGTTCCCCTTGCTCCACATTCCCGCCAACATCTGTCATTTCCTGACTTGTTAATTTTAGCCATTCTGAATGGTGTGAGGTGATATCTCATTGAGGTTTTGATTTGAATTTCCCTGATGCTGAGCGATGTTGAGCACTTTTTCATGTGTCTGTTCGCTGTTTGGATATCTTCTTTGGAAAAATGTCTGTTCATGTCTTCTGCCCATTTCTTGATTGGATCATTTGTTCTTTGGGTATTGAGTTTAAGAAGTTCTTTATACATTTTGGATACTAGCCCTTTATTCGATATGTCATTTGCAAATATCTTCTCCCATTCTGTCGATTGTCTTTTGGTTTTGTTGACTGTTTCTTTTGCTGTGCAAAAGCTTTTTATCTTGATGAAGTCCCAAGAGTTCATTTTTGCCCTGCTTTCCTTGCCTTTGGCGATGTTTCTAGGAAGAAGTTGCTGCGGCTGAGGTCGAAGAGGTTGCTGCCTGTGTTCTCCTTTATGATTTTGATGGACTCCTGTCTCATATTTAGGTCGTTCAACCATTTAGAGTCTATTTTTGTGTGTGGTGTAAGGAAATGATCCAGTTTCATTCTTCTGCATGTGGTTGTCCAATTTTCCCAACACCATTTGTTGAAGAGACAGTCTTTTTTCCATTGGACATTCTTTCCTGCTTTGTCGAAGATTAGTTGACCATAGAGTTGAAGGTCCATTTCTGGGCTGTCTTTTCTGTTCCATTGATCTATGCGTCTGTTTTTGTGCCAGTACCATACTGTCTTGATGATGACAGCTTTGTAATAGAGCTGGAAGTCCGGAATTGTGATGCTGCCAGCTTTGCTTTTCTTTTTCAACATTCCTCTGGCTATTTGAGGTCTTTTCTGGTTCCGTACTAATTTTAGGATTATTTGTTCCATTTCTTTGAAAAAAGTGGATGGTATTTTGATGGGGATTGCATTGAATGTGTAGATTGCTCTGGGTAGCATTGACATCTTCACAATAGTTGTTCTTCCAATCTATGAGCATGGAACGTTTTTCCATTTCTTTGTGTCTTCCTCAATTTCTTTCATGAGTATTTTATAGTTTTCTGAGTACAGATCCTTTGCCTCTTTGGTTAAATTTATTCCTAGGTATCTTATGGTTTTGGGTGCAATTGTAATGGGATTGACTCCTTAATTTCTCTTTCTTCTACCTTGTTGTTGGTGTATAGGAATGCCACGGATTTCTGTGCATTGATTTTATATCCTGTCACTTGACTGAATTCCTGTATGAGTTCTAACAGTATTGGGGTGGAGTCTTTTGGGTTTTCCACATAAAGTATCATATCATCTGCAAACAGTGAGAGTTTGACTTCTTCTTTGCCGATTTGGATGCTTTTATTGTTTTTGTTGTCTGATTGTTGTGCCTATGACTTCTAATACTTTGTTGAATAGCAGTGGTGATAGTGGACATCCCTGCCGCATTCCTGACCTTAGGGGGAAAGCTCTGTTTTTCCCCATTGAGAATGATATTTGCTGTAGGTTTTTCACAAATGGCTTTTATGATATTGAGGTATGTACTCTGTATGCCTATACTCTGAAGAGTTTTGATCAAGAAAGGATGCTGTACTTTGTCAAATGCTTTTTCTGCATCTATTGAGAGGATCATATGGTTCTTGTTCTCTCTTTTATTAATGTATTGTATCACATTGATTTGCGGATGTTGAACCAAACTTGCAGCCCAGGGATAAATCCCACTTGGTCGTGGTAAATAATCCTTTTAATGTACTGTTGGATCCTACTGGCTAGTATTTTGGTGAGAATTTTTGAATCCGTGTTCATCAAGGTTATTGGTCTGTAATTCTCCTTTTCGTTGGGGTCTTTGGTTTGGGGGTGAAGGTAATGGTGGCCTCATAAAACGCGTTTGGAAGTTTTCCTTCCATTTCTATTTTTTGGAACAGTTTCAGAAGAATAAGTATTCATTCTTCTTTAAATATTTGGTCGAATTCCCTTGGGAAGCCATCTGGCCCTGGGCTTTTGTTTGTTGGGAGATTTTTGATGACTGCTTCAATTTCCTTAATGGTTATAGGTCTGTTCAGGTTTTCTATTTCTTCCTGGTTCAGTTTTGGTAGTTGATACATCTCTAGGAATGCATCCATTTCTTCCAGGTTATCTAATTTGCTGGCATAGAGTTGCTCATAATATGTTCTTATAATTGATTATATTTCTTTGGTGTTGGTTGTGATCTCTCCTCTTTCATTCATGATTTTGTTGATTTAGGTCATTTCTATTTTCTTTTTGATAAGCCTGGCCAGGGGTTTATCAATCTTGTTAATTCTTTCAAAGAACTATTCCCTTGTTTTGTTGATCCGTTTTACTGTTCTTTTGGTTTCTATTTCATTGATTTCTGCTCTGATCTTTATTATTTCTCTTCTCCTCTGAGTTTAGGCTTTATTTGCTGTTCTTTCTCCAGCTCCTTTAGGTGTAGGGTTAGGTTGTGTATTTGAGAACTTTCTTGTTTCTAGAGAAAGGCTTCTATTGCTATACACTTACCTCTTAGGACTGTCTTTGCTGTATCCCAAAGATTTTGAACAGGTTTGTTTTCATTTTCATTTGTTTCCATGAATTTTTTTAATTCTTCTTTAATTTCCTGGTTGACCCTTTTTTTCGTAGAATGCTCTTTAGTCTCCATGTATTTGAGTTCTTTCTGACTTTCCTCTTGTGATTGAGTTCTAGTTTCAAAGCTTGTGGTCTGAAAATACGCAGGGAATGATCCCAATCTTTTGGTACCGGTTGAGACCTGATTTGTGACCTAGGATGTGATCTATTCTGGAGAATGTTCCATGGGCACTAGAGAAGAATGTGTATTCTGTTTTTTTAGGATGGAATGTTTTGAATATATCTGTGAAGTCCTTTTGGTCCAGTGTGTCATTTAAAGTCTTTATTTCCTTGTTGATCTTTTGCTTAGATAATCTATTTCAGTGAGGGGGGTGTTAAAGTCCCCCACTATTATTCTATTGTTGTTGGTGAGTTTCTTTGCTTTTGTTATTAATTGCCTTATATAAATGGCTGTTCCCATGTGAGGGGCATAGATATTTGCAATTGTTAGATCTTCTTGTTTGATAGATCCTTTATGTAGGATATAGTGTCCTTCCTCTTCTCTTATTACAGTCTTTGTTTTAAAATCTAATTTGTCTGATATGAGGACTGCCACCCCAGCTTTCTTTTGGTGTCCATTAGCATGGTAAATGGTTTTCTACCCCTTCACTTTCAATCTGGGGGTGTCTTTGGGTCTAAAATGACTCTCTTGCAGACAGCATATGGATGGGTCTTGTTTTTTCAACCAATCTGATAGCCTGTGTCTTTTGATTGGGGCATTTAGCCCATTTACATTCAGGGTAACTATTTAAAGATAGGAATTTAGTGCCCATAAGGTGACTGTTACTGTATACTGTGTTCCTTTCTGGTGTATGTTGCTTTTAGGCTCTCTCTTTACTTAGAGGACGGCTTTCAATATTTCTTGTAGGGCTGGTTTTGTCTTTGCAAATTCCTTTAGTTTTTGTTTGTCCTGGAAGCTTTTTATCTCTCCTTCAATTTTCAATGACAGCCTAGCTGGATATAGTATTCTTCGCTGCATATTTTTCTCATTTAGTACTCTGAAGATATCATGCCAGTCTTTTCTGGCCTGCCAGTTCTCTGTGGACAGGTCTGTTGCCAATCTAATGTTTCTACCATTGTAGGTTACATATCTCTTCTCCCGAGCTGCTTTCAGGCTTTTCTCTTTGTCTCTGAGACTTGTAAGTTTTACTATTAGATGTCAAGGAGTTGACCTATTTTTATTGATTTTGAGAGGGGTTCTCTGTGCCTCCTGGATTTTGATGTCTGTTTCCTTCCCCACATTAGGGAAGTTCTCTGCTATAAATTGCTCCAATATACCTTCTGCCCCTCTCTCTCTTCTTCTTCTGGGATCCCAATTATTCTAATGTTGTTTTGTCTTATGGTATCGTTTATCTCTCGAATTCTGCCCTCATGATCCAGTAGTTGTTTATCTCTCTTTTTCTTAGCTTCTTTATTTTCCATCACTTTGTCTTCTATATCACTGATTCTCTCTTCTGCCTCATTATTGTAGCAGTTAGCACCTCCATTTTTTAATACACCTCATTAATAGCCTTTTTTATTTCATCTTTGTTTGATTTTGGTTCTTTTATTTCTCCAGAAAGGGATTCTCTAATAACTTCTTTAAAATTGTCATTCTGAACTCTAGTTCCAAAATTGTACTAATGTCTGTATCGAGTAGATCCCTGGCAGTCGGTATTGCCTCTTGTTCTTTTTTGTTGAGGTGATTTTGTCCATCTTGTCATTCTTCCAGAAAGTGGTCGCTTTTCTGTTCAGAGTTGTTGCCATTCTTTTTTCGATCTCCTGTTGAGTTCCTACATGTTCAGTATGGTTTGACCCTTATCCAGCTGAATTCCTGAGACCAGACAAAATCCAGGTCTCCTATTCCTCTGCCATCTTGCTCCGGCCCCCCATGCTTATCATTTTGAAGATGATAGGCATCAACTAGTAGTCCTGGAACCTCACATAAAATCACCAAGCCACCTGAGATTGGAACAGTATGTGGGCCTGTTGGAGGATGTTTTTCCTATAGGAAAAAAAGCAGGTGAAAGCTCCGGGTGGATTTAGCTATGATGCTGGGGAAGTCCCTGCTATCAAAATTCAAAACTGAAAAAGAGCAAGGCACATAAACAGATGCAAAGAGGATTGGGTAAATTATACAAATTTTCTCACTTAGTTCCCAAACACTTCAAGGTTGAAGAATTACCTCATGCAATATTGAATCCAAGGTCATGGAATAGCTTTAGCTAGTCGTTTTTGCTGTGCTAACAAGGTTTTATAATTAGTGTTTCTTTCATGAATAAATATTTGTCTCCCCTGTTTACTCTAGTCCAGAGTTAGTCTGTGCTTGGTACTACCAGTAAATAGTCCTGTTGGAGACATGCCATTGCTCTAGGAATCAGCAGCAAGCTCTATAATGTCTCTTTAAACCTACCCTTGAGCTACTCCCTACCCTTATAAGATGGTTTAGTAAGACTCCAATGAACAGTAATGCAGAATCCGACATGGTCTAAGACATCGCAGATTAACAAGGGTTTGATTCAAACTGTACCTTTTCCATACCTGGAATAAATCTCCTTTGGTTTAAGATCTACAAAATTCAATGTAGAGTAATTAGTGAATGTGATTTTTTTTTAGAAAAAAAGAGAGTGCTTCCCCAGACTATCTTTCTCTGACCTTCTGTGAGTCAGGGGCTTTTATTTCCCTCCACCTGGACATTTGCCTTGCTGGGCCTGGATCCCTTGGCTAGGTTCCTGTTCCTAGTCCCAGACCATTTTTGCATCAAGATTTCCTTTCATAGAAGTTGTCTTCTGTGCCAGCCAGCATCAATGATTTTTCTTTCTGGTGAGTTGCCCTTTATTTCCTTTCTTTTAGCTATGACATAGAGTCTAGAATATCTTTTCTTTCCTTTAAGGTGATTTCTTATGCTTTGGGTGGTTAAGAGTTACCCTATCCTAATACAGTTCTTGAAAATTTTATGTCCCTGATAGAACAAATTTCCATTCTGGTGCATACCTTCCCAGGAGTCATAAAAGGGAGAAACTCTGCTGCACAAGTATCTTATTTGTAAAGTCTCACTAAGCCTGTGCAAACCTCTTCTAGTAAATATCCATGTGAGCGCTTAAGCACTGTACGTGTGTGTGCCGGTTTCTAGTGCTACTGTTGTTAGCACTTCAGTTCAGGCTGGAAGGATGGCCCCTGACCCATCCTACCCATGTTGGCATTTAGCCAAACATGTTATTTCTCTATTCCAGCCAGAGCTTAAACATCATTTCTTCCTACCCTGCCTCTAGTTTGCCTATCATAGTCTATAAGGTTCTAGTTTCTGTGTGTTTGTGTGTGTGTGTGTGTGTGTGTGTGTGTGTGTGTGTGTGTGAATATCTAAGCTCTCTTCTGATTCTGTTTATTTTTCTCTACTTCTTCTATTCCTAGTATCACCAAAGAAAGATTTCCATGGACTTTTATGAGCCAATATCTGTGGCTCATTAAAAAAAAAAAAAAAAAAGAGAATTACCGAAATTCTCCTACCTGGTTATATTATTTGGAAAGAGAAGAAGCATGATTGGTTAGGAGACCGGATATGACCAGCCTATTTATTTTGGACCAATGGGTAAGAGGGGGACCCTTCTCCAAAATCTGTATGGGGTAAAGGATGTCTCCTTTGAACACTTTATGTGGGCTGGTTCTTTGTCCTCTGTACCATATCATTTCTAATCCTTTTTCGGGGTTTCTTCTGGCTTTATCTTTTTCTTTCTTTCTTTTTTAGACAGAGTCAGTGGAGGAGGAGAGAAGTGAGAGGAAGAAGGAGAATCTTGAGCAGGCTCCATGCCCAGCATGGAGCCCAACATGGGGCTTGATCTCACAACCCTGAGATCATCACCTGAGCCGAAATCAAGAGTAGGATGCCTAACTGACTGTGCCACACAGGCATCCCACCTTTTGGTTTTCTATGGTAAGTTCTCCACAGAGCTGCTGAACAGCACAGGGTTATGGTAGTGACCACACTGAGAAGGGAAGATAGTTATCGTGGGAATGGCCACAAGTTTCTATCTAGCCTCGAGGAAGATATTAGTAAATTATACCCTCAGAAATGGGTATTCTTATTCATTTTAGAAAATTCTTCCCAGGATGAATTAGGATATGGGATTTTCTTTAAAATAATCCAGTAAGGGATAACAAAAACAAGATGGAATACAGGTTGATAATGACTGAAACTTTCTATGTTTATATATGATTAAGAGTTTCATAATAAATTTGCTTTAAATCTTCCCCAGAGATATCACTTAGAAGTTTTTTAAGCGCATTTGATAATACAGGGAACTGCCAAAATCCCAGGAAGGAGCAAAGAACTTTTTCTCAGAGAAAATTTTGAAAGTCATGTTATAATCTTGTTGGCTATCACCTGCCTGCTCCAGAGTATAGACAATGGGAAATTAATAAAAGAATATTACAATATTGTGGCATATGCTTTGGGTTAGGGATGTACTTGCTTGTATAAGCATAGGATGTTTCTGGAAGGATTCACTAAGAAATTGGTGATATTTTCTTCCAGACAGATGAGCCAGGCATCTTGGGGGAAGGGATGGACAGGCCACATGAAAAACAAAATAAAACTTAAGTGACTAAACAAATAAAGAAAACTATATTGTCACTGGAGGATTTAGATTTATTATTACCTCTGATACTGTCCCACAGTATCAGAAAAGGACCTGTCCAGTCAACCTAAAAGATTATTTCAAGATTGCGTGCCTAGTCCCCATTGTTGAGCAGTTGAGTTACAGACCATGACAGACTCCACTGGAAGAATCAGTACATGGGGTCAGAGCTAAGGCAACACCATCTAAACGGCTTATCCCCAGCCTTGGGAGCTCTGAAGAGACAATAGATTTGCTCACATCCTTGCAATGCGGAAGGAATATGTCCATAAAGCATGAGAAAGTACAAGCTTATCAAGTTTATACCCCACAATCAGGTTTCTTAGAAAAATGACTTAAGAGTGATGTTGAAAATATACAAGCTATACCAAATGAGTTCAGAACAACGTTATCCTTGCAGTAAAGGCAGATACAAGCAGAAAACTTAGATGATGTCACTCCTGCAATGAAAATGTTATTGAACTTGTTTATGGATTCACTAGTAAGCTACTGTTACACCCAAAAATGTGAATTCCTCTGGACAAGATCTAGCATTTGCTATAGAGCACCTGATCTTTTCAATATAAAAGCAAAACATTTCTCTGAAAGGACAAGCTGACACAGTTATTGCTATAGTTGTTGCCGCAACATCCATGTTTCAGATGAAAACAGATGAACTGAGAGGCACTAATATCTACTTAAGACTTTTGGCCTTAATACAAGTATGTTAAAGTTCATCATCCCAAATTTGAGAGCATTTTAAATACTGATATGTGAATGGAACCTTTAGGAGGGTGCCTGATGTTGGAGCACTTGTATATCAATTGGGTGTTTCAGTTAAATGAATCTATTATATTTTGCAAACAATATAAAAATGAGGGAGCTGGAATCCACTGCATTTTCTGAATAAAAATGAAAGGGGGCAGAGCAAGATGGCAGAGGAGTAGGAGACCTGGATTTCATCTGGTCTCAGGAATTCAGCTGGATAGGGATCAAACCATTCTGAACACCTATGAACTCAAGAGGAGACCGAAGAAAAGAATAGCAACAACTCTCTGAACAGAAAAGCGACCAATTTCTGGAAGGTAGGACGTATGGAGAAGTGAATCCGAGGCGATATTCGGGAGGATAGACGGCGGGGGAGGGGGCCTCCGTCGGCCACTTCTGGCAAGTGATAGAGCCACGGAGCACAAAATCGGAACTTTTAGAAGTTGGCTTCACAGAGGGACATCACTTCAGTGGCTAAGCGGGGGGTGGAACCCTCGTGGGATAGTGTGGTCTCAGGACCCTCGGGGTCACAGAAAGACCAGGGGTGCCTGAGTGCAGCAGAGCTCTCAGGTATCAGAGCAGGGAAGCCAGCTGCAGAGACAGAGCTGAGGAGAAAGCTCTCAGGTTGGGGTTGCCATAAACTGTGATCGGTGACAGTTGGGCCACTGCTCCTCCAGCAGGAACCCAACAAGCGGCAGATCCGGGGAGACTCCCCTCCCTCCCCCGGGAGGAGTGGCACGGGAACGCACTGCAAGGATCTGCTGGGTTTGGAGACTCCACATGGGGTCGTGTGCCAGAGATAGAAACACTCGGTCACAGGCCACGTGAGCACGGAGTGCGGCCACAGACTGGGGAGACGGGAGTGACTGACTGCTTTTCTCTGGGGGCACACTGAGGAGCAGGGCTCCAAGTTCTCGGCTCCTCCAGGGCAGAAAACCTTTTTCATTCTCGTCCTCCAACGCTGTACGGAAAGCTTGCAGGGAACAAAAGCTCCCAAGAGCAAATCCGAGCAGATTGCTTAGCCAGGACCTGGCAAGGGTGGGGCAATTCCGCCTCCGGCAAAGACATTTGGGAACCACGGCAACAGGCCCCACCCCCAGAAGATCAGCACGAACAGCCAGCCAAAACCAAGTTTACCAATAAATGAGAACGGGAGAACTCCAGCGCTAGGGGAATAGTGCACATAGAATTCATGGCTTTTCTACCATGATTCATTAGTCTTTCAAAGTTAATTTTTTTTAACTGGTTTTTTTTTTGGAATTTTTCTTTTTCCGTTTTCCAACCAACATCTTATCAATCCCTTTAAAAAAATTTTTTTTTTATTTTTCATTTTTAGAGTAATATTCTATTACTTCATAGTAGTTACCTTTATTTTTGGCATATATATATGTGAGTTGTTCTCTCTTTAAAATTTTGAGATACAGTTTCTTCTCACATATCAAAATATACCCTAAATCACTAGTGTATGGCTTGTTTCCAGTCTCCTGCCTGATCACATTCTCTCCCTTTTTTTTCTTTATTTCTTTCCTTTTTTTAATCTTCCTTTATTTTTCAAACACCTTCTGATCAATTCCTTTTTGAAAATTTTTTATAATTTTCATTTTTACAGTCATATTCCATCCCTTCATCGTATCAACCCTTATCTTATACATACATAAGTCTTTCTTCTTTAAAATTTTAAGAGGCACATTCTTCTAACAGACCAAAATTATCCAAAATCTAGTGTGTGGCAATGATCGATGCACCAGGCTGATCATATTTAATCATACTCTGTTTTTTTATTTATTCTGTTTTTTTTTTCTTTTTATCATTTTCTTTTTTTTCCTCTTTCTTTTTTCTTTCTTTCCCATTCTTTTCCCCTGGTTTCATGTCTTTTCTGATTTCTTTAGAGTATATTTGCTGGGGACATTGTTAACCTGTTAGTATTTTGTTCTCTCATTCATCTATTCTCCTCTGGACAAAATGACAAGATGAAAAAAATCACCTCAGCAAAAAGAACAAGAGGTAGTACCGTCAGCCAGGGACTGACTCAATATGGACATTAGTGCGATGTCAGACCTAGAGTTCAGAAACATGACTTTAAAGATACAAGCTGGGCTTGAAAAAAGCATGGAGGTTATTAGAGAAACCCTTTCTGGAGAAATAAAAGAACTAAAATCTAACCAAGCCGAAATCAAAAAGGCTATTAATGAGGTGCAATCAAAAATGGGGGCACTAACTGCTAGGATAAATGAGTCAAAAGAGAGAATCAGCGACATAGAAGACCAAATGATGGAAAATAAAGAAGCTGAGAAAAAGAGAGATAAACAACTACTGGATCACGAGGGCAGAATTTGAGAGATAAATGATACAATAAGATGAAACAACATTAGAATAATTGGGATCCCAGAAGAAGAAGAAAGAGAGAGAGGGGCAGAAGGTATATTGGAGCAAATTATAGCAGATAACTTCCCTAATGTGGGGAAGGAAACAGGCATCAAAATCCAGGAGGCACAGAGAACCCCTCTCAAAATCAATAAAAATAGGTCAACAACCCGACATCTAATGGTAAAATGAGTCACAGAGACAAAGAGAAAATCTTGAAAGCAGCTGGGGAGAAGAGATATGTAACCTATAATAGTAGAAAAATTAGATTGCCAACAGACCTATCCACAGAGACCTGGCAGGCCAGAAAGGACTGGCATGATATCTTCAGAGCACTAAATGAGAAAAATATGCAGCGAAGAATACTATATCCAGCTAGGCTGTCATTGAATAGAGAAGGAGAGATAAAAAGCTTCCAGGACAAACAAAAACTAAAGGAATTTGCAAAGACGAAACCAGCCCTACAAGAAATATTGAAAGCAGTCCTCTAAGCAAAGAGAGCCTAAAAGCAGCATAGACCAGAAAGGAACACAGACAATATACAGTAACAGTCACCTTACAGGCAATACAATGGCACTAAATTCATATCTTTCAATAGTTACCCTGAATGTAAATGGGCTAAATGCCCCAATCAAAAGACACAGGCTATCAGATTGGATAAAAAACAAGACCCATTCATATGCTGTCTGCAAGAGACTCATTTTAGACCCAAAGACACCGCAATGTGCAAAGTGTGGGGGTGGAAAATCTTTTACCATGCTAATGGACACCAAAAGAAAGCTGGGGTGGCAGTCCTCATATCAGACAAATTAGATTTTAAAACAAAACTGTAATAAGAGAGAGGAAAGACACTATATCCTACTAAAAGGGTCTATCCAAGAAGAAAATCTAACAATTGTAAATATCTATGCCCCTCACATGGGAGCAGCCGATTATATAAGGCAATTAATAACAAAAGCAAAGAAACACATTGACAACAATACAATAATAGTGGGGGACTTTAACAACACCCTCACTGAAATGAACAGATCATCTAAGCAAAACATCAACAAGGAAATAAAGACTTTAAATGACACACTGGACCAAATGGACTTCACAGACATATTCAGAACACTCCAACCCAAAGCAAAGGAATACACATTCTTCTCTGGTGCCCATGGAACATTCTCCAGAATAGATCACATCCTAGGTCTCAAGTCTCAACCAGTCTCAAAAGATTGGGATTATTCCCTGCATATTTTCAGACCACAATGTTTGAAACTAGAACTCAATCACAAGAGGAAAGTTGGAAAGAACTCAAATACATTGAGGCTAAAGAGCATCCTACCAAGGAATGAATGGGTCAACCAGGAAATTAAAGAAGAATTTTAAAAAATCATGGAAACCAATGAAAATGAAAACACAACTGTTCAAAATCTTTGGGATACAGCAAAGGCAGTCCTGAAAGGAAAGTATATAGCAATACAAGACTTCCTCAAGAAACAAGAAAGGTCTCAAATACACAACCTAACCCTACACCTAAAAGAGCTAGAGAAAAAACAGCAAATAAAGCCTAAACCCAGCAGGAGAAGAGAAATAATAAAGATCAGAGCAGAAATCAACGAAATAGAAACCAAAAGAACAGTAGAACAGATCCACGAAACTAGGAGCTGGTTCTTTGAAAGAAATAACAAGATTGATAACCCCCTGGCCAGACTTATCCAAAAGAAAAGAG
>NW_027398001.1:0-14899 GCF_003265705.2 Callorhinus ursinus
AGTGTACAGGTCTTTCACCTCCTTGGTTAAGTTTATTCCTAGGTATTCCTGGGATCTGTTCCAGGGATACAAGATTGGTTAGTTCAACATCCACAAGCAAACCTTTGTGAAACACCACATTAACAAAATGAAGTATAAAATCATATGATCATCTCAAATAGATGCAGAAAAGCATTTGACAAAATGCAACATCTATTTATGATTAAAACTCCTAAAAAGTTGGTATAAAGGGAATGTACCTCAACATAATAAAGGCAGTATATGACAAACCCACAGCTAAAATCACATTCAGTGGAGAAAAGCTAAAAGCTTTTCCTCTAAGATCGGGAATGGGACAAGAATGCTAACTCTTACCACTTTGATGCAGCATAGTACTGATAGCAGTCAGACAAGAAAAGAAATAAAAGGCATCCAAGTCAAGGAAGAAGTTAAAAAAATAAAAAGTAAAACCGTCACTATTTGCAGATAACATAATATAGAGAAAACCATGAAGATTCTAACAAAAAACTGTCAGATGAGTTTAGTAAAGACGCACGTTAAAAAATCAATATACAAAAATAAATCTATTCCGTTTCTATACACTTAAAACAAGCTATCAGTAAGAGAAAGTTAAAAACCAATCCCATTTACAATTGCATCAAAAAGAATAAAATATGGACACCTGGGTGGCACAGATAGGTTAAACGTCCGTCTTGGGCTTGGTCATGATCCCAAGGTCCTGGGATTGAGCCCTGCTTTGTGCTCCCTGCTCCCAACTCTTGTTTTCGCTCTCAAATAAATAAATAAAATCTTAAAAAAAGAGTTGCGTGCTCTACCACCCGAGCTAGCCGGGAGCCCCAATCCTTTGTATCTCTGTGTTATCAGTGGTAATGTCTCCTGTTTCATTTCTGATACTGTTCGAGTCCTCTTTTTTTCTTGGTGACTGTGCACAGGTTTTTCATGAACATTTTTTTGGGACATAGATATTTATAGCAGCATTTTTCATGATAGCCAATGGGTAGAAACAACCTGGATGTCCATCAGTGGACAAAATAAATAAACTAAATGTGGTGTATCTGTAAAATGATATAGTGTTCAGCGATAAAAGGAATAAAGTATTGATACATCCGAGGACTTCGGGGGTCCCCTGAAACTGTTAAATGAAAGAAGTCAATTATAAATGTCTACGTATTATGGGGTGCCTGGGTGGCTCAGTCGGTTAAGCTTCTGATTCTTGATCTCAGCTCAGGTCTTGATCTCAGGGTCATGAGTTCAGGCCCCATGTTGGGGGCGCTGGGTGGCTCAGTCAGGTGGACTGAGTCCAGCTCTTGGTTTCAGCTAGGGTTGTGATCTTGGGGTGGTAGATCGAGCCATGTATAGGGCTCTGCACTAAGTGTGTGGTCGGCTGGGAATTCTCTCTCTCCCTCTGCCTCCCCCCCTGCTCATGCACATGTGTTCCCTCTCTCATTTGCGTGCCCTCTCTCAAAAATAAATAAAATCTTTAAAAAAATAAAATAAATGTCTACATATTACATGTTTCCTTTCTTTTTTTAAATTTTTTATTGTTATGTTAATCACCATATATTACATCATTAGTTTTTGGTGCTACATGTTTCTTTTCATATGAAAGTCTGGAACAAGCGAATATATAGGCACTGAAAGTAAATTAGTGGTTGCTTAGGGTTGGGGAAGGGATGGGTGGGAATGGTAGTTAGGGGAGGATAAAAAGGTGATAGCTTAAGGATTTAGGATATTAGGGTTTTTTATTGAGATATAGCTGACGTAAAACATTTTATTAGTTTCATGTGCACATTATGATTTTATGTATGTACCAACATGATTGCCACAGTAAGTCTTTGTGAACATGTTTTGATTTCTCTTGGATATCATATAGATTGTACAATAAAATATTTTTATAAGTTTTATATATATGTTTATATATGTATATATATAATTTTACATATTTTATATTTATAGCATGAATATATTCTGTTCTTCTTTCAAGCACCTATCTGTGTTTATTTCAAATTCATATGCTTCTTTTTTTTCAGCGAGTACTGAGCCATCAAGATGATACAGCTTTGCTAAAAGCATATATTGTTGAATGGCGAAAATTCTTTACACAGTGTGATATTTTACCGAAGCCTTTTTGTCAGCTGGAGATTACTTTAATGGGTAAACAGGGCAGCAATAAAAAATCAACTGTAGAAGACAGTATTGTTCGAAAAGTAAGTTACATTTTGCATTTTTTACCCTAATCTTCAGAAAGAAGGTAATTTTACAACTTTAGAAAGTAATTCAGACTTTAAGTGGTTTTTCTACTCGAGGTATAAATTCCTTTTTGACTCTTGCTGGGTTTTACCGAATCCTCCCAACTTTCCTCCTCCCACGTTTAGCTGCACTCCTCTTTCGTTATGTTGCATGGTGTTAAGTTGTGTGTCTGTGTCCTCAGATGGTAGCGCCTTGCTTTCTCCTTTTCCTGGTTTTATCTTCAGTATTTCCTTCTTCTTCTTTTTTACTTTTACCTTCCTATAAATTACTTTTTTCCTCTTTCAAAAATCTCTTGTTAGGTTACCTTCTTGTATCTTTGTGTTTAATTGTGGCTAAATTGTTATCTTCATGATCTTTTTACTTGTTTCCAGTTACCATGAACTCATTATGTACTGTGTTTATTTTCATATTTTTGCATGGTTTCTAGTTAGAAGCTCTGTGTCCAGTAACCCCTCGTGATTTAATGGAAAGAACTCAGCTCTGAAAGTGGAATCCCAGGTTTTCTTTTCAACTCTTCAATCAGTAATGACCTAAACTCTCTGTCCTCATTTCGCATATGTATTCCTGCTTCTGAGAATCAAGTGGAAACGTAGATTTGAAAAGTAAAAAAGTGAAAAATGCCTCTTGGACTTTAAGCAACTTGCTACTTGCATGAAGGTTATAGCAACAAAGTCAGGCGTTCAAATAGTGGCGTAGGCATTCCTGTTCCTTCCCAACTCTAAACTTTGTGCTGATATGGACAGGGATGCTGTGAATTTAGACACCCAGGGGTTCTCCGGTGGTAGAAATAACTGCAGTGTGAGAAATTATCCCCCTTCCCCCAAAAAAGAAAAAGAAAAGTACTTCTAGATGCTTTTTAATTTGCAATTCCATAATCTTATCCTCTCTTGTTTTTTTGTTATTCTTAATTTATACCATTCCCTACTGATTATAGGAATCAGCATCCCTTAATGATTAAGAGCGTAGATTCTGGGACCATACCTGTTGGATTCACATCCCAGTGTTGCCGTTTATGAGCTGTATAAGGGTGGGGAAACTAGCTTTCCTCTCAGTGTCCCAGATTCTACATTTCTAAAAAGGGAGATAACAGTACCTATTTTATTGGTATTGAGGATTAGATGAGTTACGTGTGAAAAGTACTTAGAGCGGTGCTGGGTATACATTGAATGTTGTATACCTGCTAATGTTATCATTGATGCTGATGCTGTTGTCATTAATGTATTTTCTGTATCTGACACAATTTCTTGGAATGATAATACATACGGATATGTGTATAACATTGCCATCATTTAAATGGAACATCTGTCAGGTGGATTTGTAGGTCCAGTATCACACAGGTTTTCATTTGGTGCTTTTTGCATTTATCATGTGTTTATTATACAAATATGTATATGAGCATTCCAAACACCAATACTACTGAAATTTAACCTTGTAACTATAGGAGAGGTAAGCTTTTCCATGTATTGCTGTATTTAATTTTTACAACAACCACTTGAAATTTGTATTATTATTTGTACTATTTTCAGATGGGAAATCCAGTAAATAAGTTAACATTTAACCACACTTAAATACACTAGTTCCCTGAAGTATTCAAGTGAATATAGGCCTAAGAATTTGATTTCCTTTTTTAGTATTTATAGTTAAATTTTTTGTTTCTGTATGGTACCTGGTATATTAATAATTGAGATGATTGCATATTTCTTCTTTTCCTAGCTCATGCTTGATACATGGAATGAGTCCATCTTTTCAAATATAAAAAACAGACTCCAAGATAGTGCAATGAAGCTGGTACATGCTGAAAGATTAGGAGAAGCTTTTGATTCTCAGCTGGTCATTGGAGTTAGAGAATCCTATGGTATGTTCTGAACTTTTATGATCATGATTTTTTATGGAAATTCTGAGACCATTACAGAATAGTACGATCAGTTATCTGTGTTATCAAATAGTCACACCTACTTTTGATGCCAGATGCTTTTAAGAGCCCACAGAAGGTATTAAATCTCTTCAAGGAAATATAGAAAAAATCCACATTCCTGTGGTTAATACTGGTTTTCTCCATCTCACTCATTTCTTGGCTGGTGAATCTTTTTAGTGACCTAAATTAGAGAAACCGTAGGTTTGAATCAATAACTCAGAAAAGGTGGTAACTGGTTTTGTACTTATATTTTCAGGAAGTACGTTTATTCCATGTACACATTCCTCTCTGAACTTTTCAGTTTCTGACCATCATACTCTCATTTGTTCTTTTAATCAGATGCGCTGTTTTCTCTGAGAACACTCCTCTTTCCGCTTTACTTGTGGCTCAGCCTCCTCCTGTTTGCTGGCAGAGGCCTTTCCTAATTCCCAGACTAGTTCAGGGCCCTCTCAGGTTGCTTCCTAGTACCGGTGCCTCCCTGTCATCATACTTCAGTTAACTGTGTTGTTGACACTGTATCTTTACTGAACATAGAATGTGGGCACAAAGTATGCCTTGGTAAGAATTTTTTTGTATTAATGAACCTTTAGCTATCTTTGGCTCTTTCTGTTGCCCCATATTTCCTTAGGTATCAAAGTCTTTAGGCTTTCGTTAGTAGCCATGTCATTGAAATTTATTCCTCCTTATTTCAGCTGACACCAGTTTATACTGTGTAAACTCTGCTTCTGGACTTTTGAAACAGTCTTCTTATAGTGATCTTATTGCTATAATTTAACCCATGAACTGTTCACAAGATTAATTTTTAAGTACTATTTAGTTAGTATTTTTCTTAGCATTTAGTGGTACACCACGCTGAAATCAGGTCACTTAGTCTGAGTGCTGAGGCTCTCTACAACCATTCCTAACTTCCCTTTCTACCTTGTTTTCTACTAACCTTACAGTCCACTCAGACAATGTGGTCATTTTACCTTGACTTGGCCTTGTGATTTGGTACTTCCCGATATTTACTTACTTTACTAGCTTCTGTGTAAATTCTAGTTTTTCCTTAAGACTCATCTCAAATCCTGTCTCAACTATGAATGGTTTCTTGACCATCTAGTTGGAGGTCATTCTGTTTCCTATTCAGAAATATGATAGCCCATTCTGTCTGTACTATTTGTCATTTCAGTGCCTTGTGCTGTTACCTTTTTAAGTCTCTTACAGAGAAGGAATATGATTTATGTTCTCTTGAGCATTGTCACAGTCCCTTGCACATAATGACTCCTCACTATTTGTTATTTATTGTACTCAAAATATTGATTTGAAACATAATTAGAGTAAAATTTATTTTCTGTTTTTCAGTTAACCTTTGTTCTAATCCTGAAGATAAGCTTCAAATTTATAGGGACAATTTTGAGAAGGCATACTTGGATTCAACAGAGAGATTTTATAGAACACAGGCACCCTCGTATTTACAACAAAATGGTGTACAGAATTATATGAAATATGTAAGTCAGAACTTAGTATATGTGATAATTTGAGCTCTTCCCTTGATATTCTTAAAAATGATTGCTATTTTGCTTCTGGGCAGGCAGATGCTAAATTAAAAGAAGAAGAAAAACGAGCACTACGTTATTTAGAAACCAGACGGGAATGTAACTCTGTTGAAGCAGTAAGTAACTGTATGATTGTGTATTCTTGGAGATTATTTCCAGTACAGTAGCCCAGGGATGGCAAATATTTGATGCGAGTGTTCTTACCCATCCTTCTCACACCTCTGACCGGCATTACTGATTGCAGTTAGTACTCTTTCCCTGGTATTCTGGAGCACAGCTGCCGAAGTCACCTTATGCAGAACTCATTCATTGTTCTTTTGAGCTGATGTGCAAGATGAGATCTGTTTGCCATCCCTGCTCTAGACTTTACTACATTTAATGTACTTAATTTTTAAACAGTCTCCTTGTGTCATGTTTTATGTGCATCTGTAGTTAACCATTTTAGTGATTTTCATGTTGCAAGTAAAACGTGCTCCCTAGAGATACAGTTGATTCTTGTTATTCACAGTGATTATGTTCTGTAAAGTGGCTGTGAACACTGAATCAGTGAGTACCGATCGAATCATTACTTATAGGGGATATTTATTCTTATATGCGAGGATGTTTTCAAACTTGTCATGGGATAAAATACTACTTGATCAGGGAACATCAGTCTTTATTTTGTTACATTGTTTTTCTTTATACTGTAAGTTCCTCAAAAAGCAAAACACAACTGATCAGAAATAGTAGCCATGTTACAATATCTCTCCTGAGTGTTTTCTTATGGAGAATGACCTAAATGTGCTATAGTAAGGAAAATAAAAGTCAAGCTTGCAGAGTCTTAGAAATCGCTCATATATAGCAATGATATTTACTCTAATTCCCTTCAGTCTTTGGAGCCTAGGAACTAGATTTAGATTTATATTCAAGGAGGCGACATTCCTGTTTGCCTATGACCAAACATTTTCCAACTATGGATGGATTTATTTCTTTCTTTATTTGCTTCTGACTTTTCTTTGACTCTTCCATCTTGGATGATAGTCATGTTTATGCCTTGTTCAGAAAACAGGTTGAATTGGATTTTTTCCCTTGTTTTGTTTTTTTTTTTTAATACAGTATATTTCCTCTTTTAGTGGTTAAAATAACTTTTATGTTGGCCAGAAAAAGAGGGCTAATTTCATGGTTGTTTCTAGAAATTCTCTGTAGAAATTTAAAGCCAGGCTTGGACTTCATCCAGAATGCAGGGAAGGCCATTGACTGTTTTTTAAGCAAGTGTGCTATGCTCACCATCATCCTTCAGGAGGATTAATCTGGTGATGATGTGAAAGATGAATTGGAATGGGGGAGAGAGAAAAGTAGAAGGTAGGAGGTCTTTGCGATAATTCATGCGGGGGTTTAGGAGTACCACGTAGGATTATAGCAACGGGGATGTAGGCAAGAAGAGTAGAGAGAAAAGACTTCCCAGAGGCGGAACATGGTGTCATGCATGGGGCTAGATGTTAAAGGGAATGGAGTCAGTAGTGTTTCTGAGGCTGGCCTGGAATTTGAGTTTCTGGCCTGGAGGAATTTAGCTGCTACAGGGAGGTTGGGTAGAAGAGTAAGTCTCAGTCCTGAGAGAGAAATAGGAGTTAGTGTGACGAGTTTGAGTTGATTGATGTGCCCATAGCGTCTGGGTGGGGATGTTGCAGTTTTGTAAGAATTGTTGTTTTTCTCCTCTAGTTTATATGACTTAGTTGTATCATATGTATATGAAGCCTAAGGGGATTCAACTACAGATGTCTAAGAATAAGAGAAAGCAAGAAAAAGAGGGGATGAGAATGGTAGAGATAATCAAATACACATGACAGTTGATATAGAACAAGTAAGCCTCCCTTTCTGCTTCATTTATTTTTTTTATTTTTTAAGATTTTTATTTATTATTTGAGAGAGGGCGAAAGCAAGAGAGGTCACAGAGGGAGAGGGAGAAGCAGACTCTGCCGAGCAGGGAGCCCAGTGCGGGGCTTGACCCCAGGACCCTGGAATCATGACCCGAGCTGAAGGCAGACGCTTAACCAACTGAGGCACCCAAGCATCCCTCCCTTTCTACTTCAGAGCACGCGCGTGTGCGCACTCAGACACACACAGAAAAAAGTTAAAATAGAAGATGTGAATTTACTTTTCCACAGTTACCCAATAGTGTGAGCATCTCATCAAGCTGAATGACTTTAGGGTTTTCAAAGATAAGTTTTTTCGTTACTGTTTTCAGCAGAGAGACCCTAACTGCACTACAGCATGCTTCCAAAGAAGCTACTTTATTTGGGATGTAGGAGGTCTTTTTGTGTGGTTTGTTTTTATTTTGTTTCAATTTTCTGCTTATTTTTATTTATTTATTTTTTTTTAAAGATTTATTTATTTATTTTGAGAGA
Organism: Callorhinus ursinus; assembly: GCF_003265705.2. Taxonomy (NCBI): domain Eukaryota; kingdom Metazoa; phylum Chordata; class Mammalia; order Carnivora; family Otariidae; genus Callorhinus; species Callorhinus ursinus. Next base: position 8,085 of record NW_027398001.1, read on the forward strand.
GTGAGAATGAGAGAGAGAGAGAGAGTACATGAGAGGGGGGAGGGTTAGAGGGAGAAGCAGGCTCCTTGCTGAGCAGGAAGCCCGATGTGGGACTCGATCCTGGGACTCCAGGATCATGACCTGAGCCGAAGGCAGTCGCTTAACCAACTGAGCCACCCAGGCTCCCTTTCTGCTTATTTTTAAAAATTAACTCTTGACTCAAGTAATAAGTTGTATACAGAAAAGTGCACAGAAATCTCAGGTATGCATTATCACACAGTGAACATACCTATAAAATCACCACACAAGAATTACCAAAATTCCGAAATCATTCATCATGCCCCCTCCAAATTACTCTTACCATCTTTTTCTTCAAAGGTTATCACTCTTAACTTTTAACAACGTAGATTAATATGTAGTTTGTACGGCAATATTTGGTGCAGAGGAGAAATCAAGTACCAAAATTGTAGGATTAATTATAACATTGGGAATTTCAGGTTTAATGAAGATGCATTACTATTTATATACCTCACTGAGCTAAGGCCCTTACTATACTGTGTACATAACATTTACTGTATATATTTATTAATTTATAGTTTCTGTTTTCAAAGAGAAATGATGTATGTTAAAATGAAGTGTGTTGGGCGCCTGGGTGGCTCAGTTGGTTAAGCGACTGCCTTCGGCTCAGGTCATGATCCTGGAGTCCTGGGATCGAGTCCCACGTGGGGCTCCCTGCTCAGCAGGGAGTCTGCTTCTCCCTCTGACCCTCTTCCCTCTCGTGCTCTCTATCTCTCATTCTCTCTCTCTCAAATAAATAAATAAATTCTATAAAAAAAAAAAAATGAAGTGTGTTGTGATGGAAGGAACAGTAAACCCAAAAATCGCCAGGTCCTGATATAAATAAAGTATGAACAGTATTATTTGAATAGTTAGTAAGAAACAAGTCACTTTCCATACTATAAACTCTTCAGAACAAACTTACTGCCCTGAATTCTCTGAGAAGAATTATCGGCCATTAGGACATGCAGTGGTATGTCCTCACCTGTTAGACTCTTCTTACTGGAGGACAATTACGGTATAGGGAAAATGTATTTTACTGTTACAGTCACTTCATGTGGGGCTCTACTGTAATACGCACAGAATTACAGTCACTTCGTGTGGGGCTGTACTGTAATACGCACAGAATTACAGTCACTTCATGTGGGGCTGTACTGTAATATGCATCAGAATTTAAGATTAAAGTATGTATGTTTTTGGCATTTATGTTTTTCTCTGTAAATTAGCAAATTATTATGGTTAATCAATTACCTTTTTCTATTAGTATAAATCAATACCAATTCTTTAAACCTCACTAGTTTTTAATATATGCAGAAAAACAAGTTTTTGGACCTGTATTGTGTACAGTAGAGAAAATCTCACCTAGGTAGTACCCAGTTGTGAGGCCAGGCCTCCTGAAAGTCAGACGTACATTTCAAGTAGTATTACTAAAGTACTCAGCAGCCCGCCAGATTCTTTCATTGTCTATCAGAGTTTTGTTATCTTGGGTATTCCAAGCAGCTGATTACATCATTTGCAAATAATGATGCTTTTGCCTTTCTAATATTAATATCTCCTATTTCCTTCAATAGACTAAATCTATTAATGGTTAATTTGGGGGAAAATGTTAAATACAGGGATCCTTGCTTCTTCAGTCTTTGATGGGAATGCTTCCACATTTTCATCATGAAGCATGGTGTTGGATTTTGGCATGATGCATGTGTTTTGTTACGTTAAGAAACTATTCATTTATTCTTCTTTTATAAAGAATATTATCAGAAATGTATATACTTTAGTCCTAAGGCCAGTATCTTATTTAATGGAGAAATACTAGAGTCATTTCCACTACGATCTTTAACAAGGCAAGGATGCCCACTGTTTCTGCTGCTATTTAACATTGTATAAGAGGTATTAACCTCTGCAGTTGGACTAGAGAAATCAGTTGGAGGCATAAGAATGGGTGAGCAGAAGTAAAACTCTGGAGATGATATCATAGTATATTTGGAAAACTCCAGATAATCAATGATAAAACTAATTCAAACAATAAAGCAATTCAGTAAAGTAGTAGGATATAAAATTAACATACAAAAACCAATAGTCTTCTTACACACAAATAATAAACAAGATATGATATTAAGGAAAACATCACTTATGGTAATAAAATTAAATACTTGGGAATAAATTTAACAAGAAATGTATGAAACCTGTAAGAGGAAAACTTTTTAAACATTGAGAAAACACAGAACTAGACTTGAAAAAATGGAAAGACATCATTTGTTCTTAAATTCTGTGGGGACTTAGAATTATGAAGATGTCAGTTCTTCCCTAAATGAATTTATAAATTCACTGTAATGCCAATGAAAATTCTAACAACTATTTAATAAAGTTAGGACAGGTTGATGTGAAAGTTCATGTGGAAAAATAAACATGTAAGAATCGCCAGGAAAACACTGGAAAAGAAAAACCGTGTGGAAAAATCCCTACCAAACATTAAAGCATCCTCTATAAAATAGTGAGGTAATTGCGCATGAATGGATAGTGGACCAGTGGGATGGAGTAGGCAGTCCAGAATTTTATGTAACAAAGGTTGGATCTCAAATCATCGGGGGTAAAGATAGACTTAGAAGATGGTGCTGGGACAACGTAGTAGCCATGTGGAAAAAGATGATTTTGTATATTACAGCATTCAGAAGAATAAACACCAAATGGGTCAAGGATTGAAATGCTAAACATGAAATCGTATAGGTACAAGAATAATTCTTCTTTTAACCTTGGTATGGGGGAAGGCTTTTTAACATGACTCACAATTCAGAGCCAGTAAAAGGAAAAATTGCAAAAAGAACCATAAACAAAGTCAAAAGATAACTGACAATCTGGGAAAAAGTATTTGCAACATCTATCCCAGAGAAAGGCTTATTGCCCTGCTATATAAAGAACTTTTAAAAATTGAGGAACAAAAATGGGTAAGAACCTGATAGAAAAATGTTGGGAAAAGATACAGAGAGACGACACAAATATATACCTAATACTGGCCATCAAACGTTTGGAAAATGCTCAAACTCATTCTTACTGAAGAGTTCCACCTTATAAACATGGAGGGAAATTGACAATCACGATTAGGCAAATATCACAGTAATAATTGTTGCAGACAAGCTCCGCTAATAGATATTAAAATTAATGGCCAAAAATGTGAGGTAAAATGGAGTACATTAACAGTTCAAAGTATATTCCCCAAGATATTTACTAGGGGAAAAATAGTAACTTGACAATGGAGAAACCCAAAAGACACTGTCTTAACCAAGTGATTAATGTTAATATCACCAGTAATAGGGATATACTGACATGTACCTCTTGATATGATGTACTGAGAAGAATACCTCATTCCTGTGGTGTTCTCATCAAAAATGCATAACCTTATTCTAATGAGAAAAGATTAAAGAATCTCAAATTGGAGGACAATCTACACGATAACTGACTAGTATTCTTTAAAAGTGTCAAAATCATAACAGACCAAAAAAGTAAAAAAGAGAGAGACAGACCAAGGAACTACCACAGACTGGGGGAGAGTAGGAAATCTAAGCAACAGCTAAATGCAATGTGGGCTTGTAGATAAGATCCTGGAGTAGGAAAGAGACATTGGTGGAAAAACTGGTGAATTTCTAGTAAGATCTATAGTTAGTTAATAGTAGTATACTGTTTTCCTGGTTTTGGTAGTTATACTGTAGTTGTGTAAGACATTATCATTCGGGGAAACAAGGTGATGTATGTATGGGCACTCTGCTGTTTTTGCAACTTTCCTGTAATGCTAAAATCAAAATAAAATATAAAAATAAAAACAACACATTATGAAGAATGCCTTTTTAATGTGGGAAGTATGGATGGAGTTGACATGGCATTTTCCTTCATTGGACTAATTCAGTAAATTACATTAACGGAGTTCCTCACATTAAGCCATTCTTCCGTTTTAGGAATGAACACAATGTCCCATTTTTTAGTGGATAAACATTTGTGCCCCAAAGAGATTTTAACATATCCTATATAGCCAATAAATGTTACTCCCAAGATTTTCCTCTCATAGTTTGTTGTTGTTGTTGTTTGTTTTTTTTTTTCTTTTTTTTTTTTTAGAGAGCGGGCTGCAGCAGGGGAGGGCAGAAGGAGAGAGAATCTTAAATAGGCTCCACACTGAGCGCAGAGCCTGATGCAGGGCTCGATCTCACAACCCTGAGATCATGACCTGAGCCAAAATCAAGAGTCGGACGCTTAACTGAGCCACCTAGGTGCCCCTCCTCTAAGTTTCTTATATGTAAAATGTTTAGATGTTAAATTTATTATGTAACGAGAATAATATCTTTAGGATCCTTTTATAGATTTTTACTTGAAATTGCTTGTCATTAATACAACAGAATATGACAGAGACGAATCAATGGAAAGTTAGTCATGCTGTGAGTTGTTTAAATATCACAACATGAAGATGCCAGTAAGCAAAAGGTAGGAAAAAAGTGGGGAGCAGATAAACTGTCTTTTTCTGACACCTGGTCTGTGTGTTGGAAAGTTTGGAAGTTAGTCTGGAGAAGGAAAGGGTACATTTCAGTCTCATTGTGGAGAACATTGAATTCTAGATTAATATTTTTGAACTAGGCTAATATATTTTGAACTGAAATCTCTAGGCCGGGGGTTTTCCATGAAGGTACCATCTACCTCTAGGAAGTATTACACAAATCTGTGGAGGCTTTTTTGGGTTGCCACAGTGATTGATTTTTCATGAATGAGGTCAGGAGTGCTGCATGTCTCACAGTTCTCAGACTGTCCCACATAAACAAAAATTAGATCACCTCCCAAAAGGAATGAGTCCATGGTCCCACTGAAATTTTGTTTATGCCTGAGTCTAAAACTGAATTCTATTTTACTTATAAACCAAAATATTTTTACATGATATGAACAATACACTTTATTTTCCAGTGATGATATTATTGTGTAAGTTAGGGAAAGATAATATTTTTCTTGCTGTTTGGGCTTTAAACATATTTTTACTGCAGAAGGTTTTGTCACCTGTTAGCGGTGCTGCCCATGGCATGTGGCCGCTGGCGTATCTGCGCCGCACCGCGTTCGTACTTGTCCGGTTCCCAGTGACGCCACACAGAGGTGTGGGCGCCTGACTGCTTCATTACATCTTCCCGTTTGGTTGTGGCCACGTCTTTACAGGTTGAAATACATACTGACTTATTATAAAGAACCGTCCTTTGATTTCTGCTGTATATTATAATTAGAGATTTATATCAATGTTTTTGAAGTAATATATAGGTAAATTTCAGTTCAAGATTTGCTGTCAAAGGGAGTGTTGGGCCTGAAGGGCTGGAGAACCAGTGCTTTGGTGGTGGAGAGACTTGAAAGTTTATAACTTCGGGATCAAAGCTGTGCTTTGGGAGGTTTCATCTGCCGTCGTGTGTATGACAGGGTTTAAAGAGGCAAGAGACTTGCTTTTAGTTGTCACAAATGTGGTAAAAGGGGTTCAGCTAGGTACATGATGATAAATGAAGGGGAAGGAAGGGATGTGAGAGGCATTTTGAAGAAATAATTAAATGACATTTATTTATTTATTTTTAGGCTCAACGCAATGTGGGGCTTGAACTTATGACCCTGAGATCAAGAGTCATATGGTCTACTGACTGAGCCAGCCAGGTGCTCCCTAAAAGACATTTTAATGGCCTTGTATTGATTGAAAGATTTGAGCCTGGGTTATTAAAATAATCTGAGTAGAGAGTCAGTGGGGAGCTAATTGTGAGAGCCCTCTCCAATTTTTGAAAGATTGTATGCCTAGAAGAGCCTAAGGACTCCTAAGGAGTTTTAAGTTAGAATTTTGGGGAGAGCAGTGTGTATAAATAATAATCACCCTCCTTATGCAGCACTTTGTGAAAAGTAATAAAATCATTATCTTCAGTATTACATAAATAATGATGAGTTACACCGTCTGTCGCCTGGCTCCGAACTAGTGCTTTTTCCACTGGACTGCTTCTCTTCCCGTATGATGGGCCACGTGATATGTGTCAAGTTATCTAATCCAAGGATTTGTTTGTTTGCTGGTGATTATGCCCTGGGTTTATGAGGAATAGGATCCTACAGCTAAAGATTACAATCCTCTAATAGTTTTTTCTTCATGAAACCATTTGACCTATGTTTAGTGAGCTCTCATGCACTAAGTAGATAGGTATCTAGTGTCGATTCGTGGCGAGGCAGGTTGAAAGGGGTACACCCTGAACAAAACAAAGTCCTTGCTCATACAGAGTTAACATTCAGATAGAGGAAGACAAAGACTAGTAAAGAAGTAAAAACAATTTTTTAAAATTTTTATTCAATTAATTTAAGCTAAAAACAAAATACATTTTTCCCACCCCTAGCCCCCTGCCTCTTGGAACCACCAATCTCTTCTCTGTATCTATGAGTATGGGGGTTTTATTTCTCTCTCTCTTTTTTGTAAGATTCCACATATGAGAGAGCTCATATGGTATTTGTCGTTTTCTGCCTTATTTCACTCAGCATAATGCTCTCAGGGTCCATCCAAGTTTTTGCAAATGACAAGGCCCCATTCTTCTTATTGGCTGAATAATATTCCATTGTGTACATATATTATCACAGGGTCTTTATCTTTTCATCCATTGGTAGACACTTAGGTTGTTTCCATATCTTGTTTATCATAAATGATGCAGTGAACAAGGGGGTGCATTAGCTTTTCGAGTTAGTATTTTGTTTTCTTCACATAAATACCCAGATGTGGAATTGCTGGGTCATATGGTAGTTCTGTT
>NW_027398002.1:0-14875 GCF_003265705.2 Callorhinus ursinus
TTTGCTGTTTTTTTCTAGCTCCTTTAGGTGTAGGGTTAGGTTGTGTATTTGAGACCTTTCTTGTTTCTTGAGAAAGGCTTGTATTGCTGTATACTTTCCTCTTAGGACTGCCTTTGCTGCATCCCAAAGATTTTGAACAGTTGTGTTTTCATTTTCATTGGTTTCCATGAATTTTTTTAATTCTTCTTTAATTTCCTTGTTGACCCCGTCATTCTTTAGTAGGATGATCTTTAGCCTCCATGTGTTTGAGTTCTTTCTGACTTTGCTCTTGTGACTGAGTTCTAGTTTCAAAGCATTGTGGTCTGAAAATATGCAGGGAATAATCCCAATCTTTTGTTACTGGTTGAGACCTGATTTGTGACCTAGGATGTGATCTACTCTGGGGAATGTTCCATGGGCACTAGAGAAGAATGTGTATTCCGTTGCTTTGGGATGGAATGTTCTGAATATGTCTGTGAAGTCCATTTGGTCCAGTGTGTCATTTAAAGTCTTTATTTCCTTGTTGATCTTTTGCTTAGATGATCTGTCCATTTCAGTCAGGGGGCTGTTAAAGTCCCCCACTATTATTGTATTGTTGTCAGTGTGTTTCTTTGCGTTTGTTATTAATTGCCTTATATAATTGGCTGCTCCCATGTTAGGGGCATAGGTATTTACAATTGTTAGATCTTCTTGTTGGTTAGACCCTTTAGGTAGGATATAGTGTCCTTCCTCATCTCTTATTACAGTCTTTGTTTTAAAATCTAATTTGTCTGATCTAAGGATTGCCACCCCAGCTTTCTTTTGGTGTCCATTAGCATGGTAAATGGTTTTCCACGCCCTCACTTTCAATGTGGGGGTGTCTTTGGGTCTAAAATGAGTCTCTTGCAGACAGCATATCGATGGGTCTTGTTTTTTAATCCAATCTGATAGCCTGTGTCTTTTGATTGGGGCATTTAGCCCATTTACATTCAGAGTAACTACTGAAAGATACGAATTTAGTGCCATTGTATTAGCAATGCTACATTTCAGATCTGCTGCCCGGTTGCATTTCTTCTTGCAGTGGCTCTAGGGTTGGAGATTTATTATTTCTGGGCAGGGAAGAAGCCCTGTCTGTTCTTGGCCTGATTTGCCAACCCTGGTTCCTGGTGGACTCTCTTTCGTGTGAAAAAGCTTGTTGGGTCTGTGTTTTCCCACTTGAGAGAAATAAACACACACACACACACACACATATATATACACAAACACACATATACATGTTTATGTATATATTTTAATTAACAAAATAATACATAGTTGTAACAAGGTTAAAGAAAGTAGAAACCTAAATGTCAAAAAGTGAAAACCTTGTTCTCTGGTTCTATAGACACACAAACATAATTATATGTACATTTATATATATATGTATATATGTACACACATAAATATGGAACATTAAAAAATCTAAGTAGGATCATAGGATACATTTATAATTTTTTATACTTAGTGAGTGACATATTGTGGACATTTTTTCAAGTATGTCCATGTAGCTCTACCTCATTTTTCTTACGGGTGCTTGTTACCCCACTGTAAAAATGTGTAGTTTATCTTGTCTCCTACTGATAATCCTTTAGAATGGTTTAATTAAGAGTAATAATAGTAACAATGGCATGACTGATTGATATTTATGTGTGTCAGCACTGTTCTGAGCACTTCATATTTACTAACTCATTAATCTTTACAATAACCCAATAAGGTAGGACTTATATTTACATCCTGTGCTATACGAGGGCATTTGAAGCACAGAGAGGTGAAAGTAACTTGCTCAAGTGGCTCAGTTAGGAAGCAGCAGAGCTGGGATTCTGGCTCCAGCACATGCACTCCTAAGTTTGTGTGCAAGGCAAAATGATGCTGCAGTGAACATCCTTGTAGATAAATCAACCTGTATGCATTCCCACTAGGATTTCAGAAGGAGAGCTTTCTAGAAGTGGGAACGCTGAGCCATAGCTTCACCCTCATTTCAATCAGAATCCTGGAGAGGTCTGAATGTCCATGTAGACGCCACATCTGGGAGGGATGGGAAGAATAACTATCAAACGATGAAGCCATAGCAAGTCCTATACAATGGCACGATGCTGACTCAGGTGGGCTTTGCAGGTGCACAGCCTCCTCTCTGTGGGGCGACCTAACAAAGAGGGCCGTGATCCTCTGAACTTGTCTTTAGAGAGCTGCAGGAGGCGATGTTTTCTCTTGGGTGAGGTGGGGGGGTGGGACTGTGCAGCCACAGATTATTGGGTCAGTGGTACATGAGCTCCTTCCCACTCAACACTGGCTGGTTTAGAAGATTCCTGAAGAACCCTGTGCTGAGTCCAGGGGTGGCCCAGTGTGGCCGGGGGTGGATTGCTGGGCCAGTGGGTGCAGACTTCACTGTGTTGGTTTCCTGGCTTCTCAGGGCCCGGCCTTTATTCTTCCTTTGCCTTCCTTTCTCCCACAGAGATGGAGAGCCGAGGGATCGTGGATAGCCTGCAGAGGTTTTCCTCGCTCCCTGCCTATCTACCCACAAGCTTCCACATCGCCGACGCGGAGGAGGCCTTCTTCCTTAAGGAAGCCAACCAGGACGTCACGAGGAACTCCAGTCTGCAGGCGCGGGTGGAGTCATTCTTTGTCTACCGGGCCCGGACCCCCCCGACCATCAATGCCAGCTATGGCCCATTTTCAGCAGAGAAGACAATCCCGCAGGAGCTCTTGTTGACTTCCCCAGCCTTTGGAAACATGGAGAAGTTTCCCTTCAACTGGAAGCTGAAATCCCACATCCTCGACAGCTCCATCTACTCCAACAGACCCAAAGTGCAGACCTTGTTTTACATCACTGGGATGGACTGGGGCGACAGTGACCGCGAGGAAGATCTACCGTGCGTCAAGATGTTTGCCTTCCCCGAGGCCAGGGAAGTGGCGGCCAGCTGTCGGCTGCAAGGGGACCCGGGGCTGTGTGTGGCTGAGCTGGAGCTGCTGCCCGAGTGGTTCAGCTCTGGGCTGGACCTGGAGCCCGAGGAGGAAATCCCGGCTTTGCTGGGGGGCACTGCGATGGAGCTCTTCTTCACACTGTACCCGGCCGACCGGGCCGGCCGGTGTCCGCTGGAGGAAGAGGGCAAGTGGGAGAACAACATCCACTCCGGCCAGGACCGCCCCCAGCAGGTGCCTCCAGCCCGGGAGAGGATCGGGAGTGTGGTGGTCTACCCAACTCAGGACGATCTGAAGTGGTCCCTGGTGAGCCTGGATGAGAACGTCGTCATCTCCGTACCCCTGAACCTCGTCCGGGAAGGGGACACGGCCACCTTTTTGGTCTCTCTGACCGGCAGCTCTGTGGCAGACCACTTCACTCTGAGGTAAGTGGCTTTGCTGGGTTGGGCAGAATGGAAATCGACTTTTGGTCATCAATAAATTGTCAGTTAATAACGGGGTGTTCCTCGTCCGCTGAGTATCCCGTGTAGTGAGGAAAGTGACAAACATGGAATAGAGACCCATGCAAGGCGGCAAAGTAAAGCGGGGCATTTGGGCACGGGCCCTGGGCGTCTACGTTCTCTAGAAGCTCCCCAAGTCATTCTGTTGTGAAGCCAGGATTGAGAACAAGTAGGCTGGCAGGTAAGCTCTCAGGTGACACGCCGAATCTGTCACTGCTGGCCTGGACTTGCTGCCCTAAGTGGAAACTTGGTAAATGAATTCCACTTCCCAACTACAGGAAAGAGCTTTCCGAGACAATGTCTCCGACCTCGCAGGTTTTCATCAAAGTGAAGAATCAGTAAAGAATCCTTTGGTAAAGCAAATAACCAGTCTCTGTATGATGAAGATGCAGTTTTAGGATTGGAAAAAGTGGGTTACTTCTCAGTGCTGGGGGAGGGCAAACCTGTCCTTAGCTTATTTTGCTCACAAAGCTTCGTGGATAGCAGTGGTCCTGCCCCTGCCAGCTCTGTGCCCTGGGGCAAGTCGTCTAACCTCTCTGGGCTTCTGTTCCCTCACTGATGATGATGGGGATTATGATGGGCTGGACGTCTCGGGAGTGCTGTGAGGATCAATCAGGTTAGTGAAGGTCTTGGAACAGAGTCCTCACCGAGTGTTAGCTGGTGGTGGTTTCCCCGGTGCTCAGATGCTGAGGTGGTGGTGCCATGTAAATGAGGCCTGTTTTTCTGGTTGCAGGTGAGAAGTGGGAATTCATCGTAAGCCCAGTGTAGACCCTTTGCTTCTGAGGGAGGCTGAAGTGCCAGATCACACCTGTTTGGGGGTGTGCCCGTTTGGGGCCTGCGATAGGATGCTGAGGCTCTGGCACATCCCAAGTGGGTTTAGTAGCCTGCAGGAAGCCCAGTTCCTGTTTGAAGCCTCTTGAGTTAGTTTGGGTGATAGCTGAGTCAGAACTTAGCTTGGACCCAGCCCTGTGCTAGTCACCAGTGGTCGGGCTGGGGTGGTCTAAAGCCCAGTTCTTGCTCTGCAGAGATTCCTTCAATACAAAGCAGCATCACATGCTTGCTCTACACCAAGAGTGGCAAAGGTATGGATTCTGCACTTGTACCACTGAGTGTACCTTTTGCCCAGCCAGACGTTGTTAATCGACTGCAGCGCTTCAGCTCTCCCTCTGCATGGCAGACATTGTTAATCAGTTTTAGCATTGAGTCCAGGACTCCTGGCAGCCCCTACATGTCCATGTGGGGTGGAGTGGTTGACACTTAACTTATCTGCCATCCTTGGTGTAGAGAGAACATTGTCGGGTGAAAAGTTTGAAGAAAGGGAGAACAGATGGTCTGGTGGTCAGGGAAGCATTGAGAGCCTGGTTGGAAAAGGCATTTCAGGCCGGGGAAATGGCATAAATGGTACTAGCTAACTTTCATCGAGGACTGAGAATTGTCCAGGCCACATTCTAAGTTGTTCACATGCATTTACTCACTGAGTTCTAACAATGAACAACCCAAGGAGGTGAGTATTACTATTACTCCTATTTTTCTGAGGCACAGAGAGGTTGAGTAGCTTGCCCAGGGTCACACAGCTAGGGAGTGGTGGGTGTGCACCCAGGCGGTTGGGCTCTGGAAAGGCTCTAGGTGCCCTTCATTCCCTTGCAGCCCCCTTCCTGGATGGAAGACGGGGGTGGGGGGCAGCTGCTGCACCCAGGCTGTGTGTGCCCAACAGCCATGCCAGAGTGGGGGCTAATTTAGGGAGGGGGAGTCTAGTGAGGCTGGACGAGGACCCCACACGGAGACTGGAGAGGGCCCCGAAGTGTCACCATGGTGAGGGGCAGAAACCCCCAAGCTTGTTTCTGTCCCGCAGAAGTTGATGTGAGAGCTGAAATGGGCTCTCACTCGGACTCCGCCTGGGGAGGTCAAGCACGAACTGTCAGCCCCGGGGAAAGAGTAGCCACGGGACCTTTTGGTTTCAGCGCTGTCAGGGCGTCCTCCTCTGGAGAGCCTCTGGGGCTTTCCATCTCACTTGGGCTTTGATGCTGCGGGGGCAGGAGATGGAGAGGGACGAAGAGGAGGCGGGTCAACCCAAGGAATGTCCCCACACCTTTGTTTAAACTGCACTTGTGGAGCCTTGGTGCTGCCCCAGAGGAGAAGCACCTAGCCTAGGGTTTGCAGACTGTCAGTGATAGTGAAATCAAGGCTGTGTGCGCGCGCGCGTGCGTGTTGCTGCATTTGGCATTCCCCGGTATAAGAGCGTGGCCAAGCTCTAACGGTGGGGGATTTCACTTAACGTTTGCTCGGGGAAGTCTTGAGGCTCTGGCACCCCGGCCTTGGCTGGCTGCAGTGAGGCGTGCGTCGTGCCCTGCCTGGTTCCCCACTGCCCCCAGGCCTCCCCGGGGTCTCACACCTGCCCTCTTCTCTCCCTTGGGTCATCTCTCCGGCTCCTGCGGGCCCTTGCGTTGTGAGTCTCCTGATGTTCTGTTGGAAAGAAAGGGAGATGCGGTGCTAAAAGAGGGGCTAGATTCTAATCCCTGAAGGCGGATGTCACCACCTCATTCACTGCGTGTGTCGGGTGAGTCCACGTGACCAGCAGGTGCATCCCAGCCAGTGAGACTAGAGCAGAAGAGCGCCCGGGACCCTGTAGGTGTTCAGTAGGTGCGAATTGATGCGGTTATTCACTATAGTTGATGCCATTATGGTGCTGTGACATATGAATTGGTACTATTAATGCATACTTTACTTTTTTAAAAAAACCATTTTATTTATTTGTTTATTTAATTTTATTGTTTTAGAGAGGGCAGGAGCAGGGGGTGGGGGAGGGGCAGAGGGAGAGAGAGAATCTTAAGTAGGCACCATGCTCAGCACCGGGCTCAGTCTCACAACCCTGAGACCATGACCTGAGTGGAAATCAAGAGTCCGGTCCTTAAAGGGCTGAGTCACCCAGGAGCCCCTCACGCTTTACATTTTTATGTGTCCGTGTGCCAGGCTCTGTGTTAATCCTTTATTTATATGCACTTTCTTGCTGTATTATCACGGGCACCATACAGAGTATTATTCATGTCCATTCTGTGGTTGCGGAAACAGACTTGGAAAGGTTAGGGGTTGCTTGCTGAAGTTGTGCAGTGGGGAGGCACTGGTTTTCGGGCCCGGGTCTGCATTCATGAATCAGGAGCTCTCATTTGAAACTACTCTTCTGGGCTGTTCTGCATGTCTAGATAGGGACCAGTCTCTACCTATTGAACCTTTCTGGGTCAGCATCTAGTTTCTTATCTTCACGCTTCCCTGGAAATGACTGCTCCGTGTTACGCTTTATTTCATGGCCACAGAAAAATGCACTGAAATTGTGGATCACCCGAGTGAAAACAAAGGCTATTTAGACAGAGCTTCTACGTCCAGGGGATCTGTCACCATCACTTGCGTTTGGCGGAGACTCAAGGGCAAGCAGGAGTGGGGGAGCTTATAGTGGAAAGCAGGGAAGGCTCAGGTCCACTTGGGTCAGAGGTTGCTGGCATGGGGAGGCCAGAGACGGGTTAACAAGAAGTGAGCATCTTATGTAATGGCTTTTCCTGCTTGGCCCTGAGTTGGAAGCAGAGACGATAAAAAGGGACGCTGGCAGTCCTGCACCAAGTTCAGACCTTTCTGGGCTGATGACCAAGAGGCCATGGTCTGGCTTTTTGTCCTGATTGCTGCAAGGTGGTGGGTCGGAGTTTTATTATTACATTTTGTCTGGCTATTGTTCATTTGTATATACCATCTCTCAAAATAAAACACTGTTTTTAGGCCTAGGGAAATGTGTGATTTCCCAACATAACCGATTGTCTGTTTTAATCATGTCTCTTATGAATGAAATGTGACACATTTCATTCTGGCTCAGATGGAGCCCTGGATCAAAGCGTGAACATGCACAAGATTTGCTGAGATCCAATTTCAGAGCTGAAGATGTATGTAAAGGGGACAGATGTGTGTGTTTTCATGTGTCACGTTGCTATTTCAGACTGCATATTGTATTGGGGCCAATTTGAACAAAGTTGAGTTGATGATTCTCTAATACCGAAATAGTTTCTGTTAAACATTAGTATCTAAATCTGACCATGCATTGAAAAGGCTTTTGGCAAAGGGATAGTAAAGTAGTTTGGAGGGGTTGAGGGCTGTTGGCAAGGCAATGCTGGGCTGGACTCAGGTAGATCTTTGTTACACTTCCAAGAAAGTTGAAAATACTGTGAAATTTTCCCCACTCCAAATATAATGTCCCTGAGGCTCAGAGAGATCCTGGAAAACTTTATGTCTGATTTATTAAAATCGCTCTCTCTCTCAGCTCACGCAGAGAGCCTCTTGGGCTGACCTCCCATCCTTTTAAGCAGTGGAGCCCAGGGGTTAAGCTCATGGACTCTGGAGCCAGTCTGCCAGTGTTCAAATCCTGCCTCTGCCACATACCAACTGTGTGACCTTGGGCAAGTTACTTTATCTCTCTGTGCCATAGCTTCCCTGTCTACACACGGGGACAGTGGATGCTTTAAGTGACTATGAAGTGTCACCTTTGTGCTCAGACGATTCTTCCATTTCTTTCTTCCTTCCATTTCTTCCTTCCTCCCTCCCTTCCTTCCTTCCTTCCTTCCTTCCTTCCTTCCTTCCTTCCTTCTTCCTTCCTTCCTTCCTTCTTCCTTCCTTCCTTTTTAGAGAGGGATGGGGGCAGAGAGAGAGAGGGAGAGAGAGAGAGAGAGAGAATCTTAAGCAGGTTCCATGCCCAGCATGGAACCCGATGTGGGGCTCGATCTCGCAACCCTGAGATCATGACCTGAGCCAAAAGAGTCGGACCCTTAACCAACTCAGCCACCCAGGTGCCCCATTCTATTTCATTTGGTAGCCACCCCATCATTCTGGTTGTTCAGGTCAAACACCTAATAACTGTGATTGGCTTTTCTCATTCTCTGATACCCTACATATGAATGACAGCAGATGCTGGGGCTCTTCCTTTCAAATATCCAGAATCAAACTTCCTCCACTGCTGTGACCCAGGTACAAGCCAGGGTTCTCTCTGGGCTGGACACCTACAAGAGCCTCGCCACCTCCTCCCTTGCCCCCTGAAATCTCTTTTTGAGCAAAAGCCTGAGTCCTTCCACTGGCCCTCAGGCCCTGCATGATCTGGCTCTGTTGTCTCCTTGAGCTCATCTGTTAGGACTCTCCCACTCACTCCATCAGCAACAGCCACCAGTGTTCTAAAGGACCCAGCCCCCTCCCCATTTAACACTGGACCCCCATCCCACTACCCCCTGCCCTGCTCTGATTTCTGAACATACCACTTTTGTCAATGATGTGATATATCATTATTAACGGTTCACCTCTTCCTGCTAGAATGTAAGGCAGGGACTTTTGTCTCCTTTGATGTGTCCTAAGGATCTAGAACAGTGCCTGGCACGTAGTGAGTGCTCAGTAAACATTTGTTGGATGAATGAATGAATTTGGAGGTACTGCAGGACATCGTTCTTCAACAAAGGGTATAAATTGTCAGGACTGTATGAATTCATGATGTAAATAAATAAGAGTTTCATAAGTATTGAAGGTTTGGATGCTTTGAGGCTCCAATTCTGGCAAGAGTGTCCTGTTGCCTATAATGTGAGAACCGATTCATTTCTAATTCTACATGGGCTATGTCAGTATGTCCTGAACTTCAGGAATTCACACACCACCTTTGTGGTCTTTTTGTCACGTTGGCTACAACCGTCTCCTCCCTTCAGAAGTCAAGTCATATCTGTGTGCCTTCTTGCACTTTTTTTTGGTTTTGTTTCTAAAGACTTTATTTATTTATTTGACATAGAGCGAGAGAGAGTGAGCATGAGTTGGGGGGGCAAAGGGAGAGGGAGAAGCAGACTCCCCGCTGAGCAGGGAGCCTGACGTGGGACTCGATCCCAGGGCCCTGGAACCGTGACCTGAGCTGAAGGCAGACGCCTAACCAACTGAGCCACCCAGGCCTCCCCCTTCTTGCACTTTTTATTTACTGTTTTTCTTTAAATCAAGTCACTTTTGTAAAATATATATAAATACATTGAAGAAGGAAAGCTAACATTTGCCACTATAAATAGAAACCAGTATAACTTTTTCACGTGAAAGGGTATGATAAAAATCACAGTAACAACAACAACAAGACAGTACTAAGTTCTAAGTGAGTATCCTCCATTTGCAGCCTAGTCTCTGTTTCCAAGGGGGTTGAGCACGTGCTGCAGAGAGTGGGTTCACACTCCCTCAAGTTCAAATTCAAGTTCACATTCTCAATGGAGGGAGACAATAAACAAGCAAATGAGCAAAATCATACACAATTGAAACCTGTGTTAAGTGCCATGATGGAAACAAACAGAATGCAGTACGTTTAAATTTTATTTCATTTATTTTTAAAAACTTTTGTTTTGGAATAATTTTAGACTTAGGGAAAAGTCACAGAAACTGCAGTTTCCCCTAATGCTAACATCACACATAATCACAGCAGGAATTTAAAAACCAGGAAATTAACATTGGTATAAATTATTAACCAACCTACAGGCATTATTAAAGACTTCTGGTTGTTCCCATAATGTCCATTTTCTGCTCCAGGATCCAGCGAAGGGCCCCACATTGCATAGGGGGGTCATATCACCTTAGTCTGCTGAATTCTGCTCCCTGGTCTTTTTTTTCCCCCCTCTTTCATGACCTTGATACTTTTGAAGCATGCTGGTCAGTTATTTTTGAGAGTGTTCCTCAGCCTGGGATTGTCTGAGACTTTCTCATGATTAGGTTGAGGATGTGCCTATTTGGCAGGAAAGCCGACGAAATGCTATGTCCTCGGTGTATCATAGTGGGAGGTGTGTGATACCGCGGTGTCTTATTCCCAGGGATGTTGACTTTGGTTACTTAGCTGAAGTGGTGTTTTTTCCAGTTTCTTCACTGGAAATTTGCTTTCCTACCCTTGTAATTAGAAATCATAACATCTGGGAAGATACTTTGAGACTGTGCAAATATCCTTCCTTACATTATATTTTCACTCATAAATTTCAGTGTCCATCAGTGGTGCTTGCCTAGAATGCGGTAATTTTTGTAAAAATTTATTTATTCATTTATTTTTTAAATAAAAGCTCTGTGCCCAGCATGGGGCTCCAACTCATGCCTCCAAGATGAAGAGTCACATGTTTTACCTACTGAGCCAGCCAGGCGCCCTGAATGTGGTAATTTTTAAATAAATCAATTAGAAATGAATATTATAGAAGAATCTTGGCTCTGCTGATCACTTCTTATTTGAATGTATATAAGGAAGTAAGCCAATAGCAGTTAGTCACCAAAGAAGTCATTAGATTTTTTCTGCCAGGTTCTGAAATTAAGGAAGATTGTCTGTGCCCTCAGGGGATCTAGAAGGCTTTGAGGGGGCTGACATTTTGGCTTGAAGCATTACCTAGAAACGCAAGGTGCAGAGTAAGTCCTTGGGGAAGCGGTATGGATAGGAAGTGACACCAGAGAAGGAAGACCAGTGTAGTCCATGGGAGTTAACCAGGGCAGGCTTCCCAGAAGAGGAGAGTGCAGAGGATGGGCAGCTTTTGACTAATTAAAGGAAAACAAGAGGATGTATGTATGTGAGTAGGACAGTAAGATCAACGAATCTTGGGAGGCAGGTTTTCGAAGTAGTTAGAATTAGTGGGGCCAGTGGTCAGATTTCAACTCCTCCTTACTGGCTCTATGACCTCGTACAAGTTACTTCACCTCTCTGAGCCTTGCCTTCCTCTAGTCTAATAAAGCTGGTAATAGCATCTGTCTTTCAGGATGACCGTGAAGAGTAAACAAGATAATGCAGGAAGGCACTTGGCAGCAGTTTTGCCTGTGATGCTTGGTGCCACTGTGAGCATCTAAGTGGATTCTGGAAGCTTCCTCCAGTACCCACTGTGGGGACCTGATACCCATCACATCTACTAAGTGAGCACCTGTCACGTCCCAGGCTTCCCATTAGATTCTCCGTGTGTTGTCTCGACTCATCCTCATGACATCTGGAACTTACCTGTTTCCACAACTTAGAGATCAAGGAACAGGCTCAGAAACACTAGGTCACCTGCCCGATGGTCACATAGCTAGAGAGTGACAGAGCCAGGACTCCAACCAGGCCTGCCTCCTTCAATGCCCGTACCTGTCTCATGGTCCCCCGTTTCAAATGTTCATAATCTCAATGCTTACCTTCACACTTAAATAAATAGTGGCCTGTTTGGTGAATGTTACTCAGGTGGCACCCAAAATCCAGGCTTTATTAATTTTTTCCCCAAATAAAAGTCAGATTTCCCTTGAGGAATCTGTGCATAGACACAGGTGCTCTGATGTCTGCAGTCCTGGAGCCCAGATCAAGTCTAGAGCTTAGAGCTAAGATTTCAGTGGTGCTTAGAAAGGAAGGCAGGTGATTATTTCTCAAACAAACTGTGACTTGCGAAGCTTGTTTAGCTAGTTCCACATGTTATCTGCTGCATTTAGTGAGCCTGTTTCCAATAGTTAGTACATGATGCTTAGCCCCACCTCTGCCTCGTTTTCCCTCCCAGACTCCCTCTGCACTGGAGTCTGGGAGCTCTGACAGAGGATGGCGGGAATGGGTGTCAATTTCAGAGGCTTGAGGAATTTGGCTACAAAAGGGGATTTCGATTTGTGCAGAGAGCTTTATATCAGGTCACAATTTTGGAAAATTGGAGTATGCCTAGATTTCAGTGGCGGCTGGAATTTAGT
Organism: Callorhinus ursinus; assembly: GCF_003265705.2. Lineage (NCBI taxonomy): Eukaryota > Metazoa > Chordata > Mammalia > Carnivora > Otariidae > Callorhinus > Callorhinus ursinus. The sequence continues at coordinate 12,123 of NW_027398002.1, forward strand.
GAATGCTTAGCTTGGGCCAAGCTACTCTTTGATGTTTCATGATTTGACCCTGGAAGTCATGGAGGGGTCAAAGCTAGGAGGTTGTAATGATTATCTTCAGGGCTCTCATACAGACAAGAAAACCCAGTAGTGCTTCTGAGCCCTCCACTCTTCGGGATGTTCTCCTGCCTGTGGGCATAGTGGAGTACCAGCAGGAACAGTGGCTCCTCCCTTGTTCCAGGTGTTTGTCTGCAGGTGGCTGGTGCGTGACCGTGCCTGACCATGGCACCCAGGCTCACAACCCTCTTTCTTTTCCCTGCTTAGGGTTGCCTTGTCCCTGAGGGCCATCTCCCCTGTTGAAATGTTTGCAGGGCATGGCTCCTTTGCATCCAGGGATGGGTCTGGCACATCACCAGTCTGCAGCCCAAACATCATTGGATGATTATTTCTGTGTGTGTGCATGTGTGTGTGTGTGCATGTGTGTGTGTGTGTGTGCGTGCGTGCGTGCATGTGTGTGTCTCTGTCATCTGGTTTTGTTTGACCCATGGTAGGCATTGGCCAGAGGCTAGACAGTACAGAGAGAGAAAGGATGATAGCTAGTCTCCTTCTTCCCCTCCTGCTGAGCCTCAGAAAGACACATGACTTCCTCAAGGTTGGGAAGCCATGAAGTCAGGATTTGAACCTGGGTCTTTCCATTCCCAGAATCTGAGTGTCTTGCTGCCATCCTCTGCTCAAAGAGGCCGCATCTTGAGATGGTTTTGCTGAAACATCCATCAGAGAGAATGGATAAATAAATAGCTAAATATTTATACAACGACTTCATGTCACAATTGTTGGATACAGCTCTAAAATCTAAGGCTAAGGGGAAGAACAAAGCAAATTATCGGCTTGTACCTATAGCAGGGTACAGTTCAGAACACAATTCTGTTGGTTGTGTATAAATGCATTCATATGTAGTCAGAGGCCTGAAACATGCACGGGCACCATAACCTCCAGCATCGGGGGAGGTGGGCTGAAGGCATCCAGGGAACTTCAGCCATGTCTGCATGTTTTATTTGTTAATCCTGTTGGTGGGAGATGTGGGTGCTCATTTGTTCATTTTATTATCCTCCGTAGTCTTTTAGATGTTGGAAATATTTCATAATTATAATTTTCCCAGCATTTTATTATGAAAAATTTCAGACAGGGCAAAGTTGAAAGAGATTTATAGTGAGAATCCTTATGCCCCCCCTTAGATTCTACCATTAATATTTTAATAATTTATTGTTCTTGCCTTACTAATTTTTCCATCCAAAAATCCATCTAATTTTTTGATGCATTTGAAAGTAAACTGCAGATATTCATTCACTTTCCCCTAAGTAGTTCAGTGTGCACGTCATTAGCTAGGGTTCAATATTCATGTGATTCACATATAGACCAATTTATGGAGAACTGCCATCTTAACAATATTGAATCTTTCAGTACACAAGTAAGGCTTCTTTCTCCATTTATTTACATCTTTAATTTTCTTCAGAAATACTTTGTACTTTTTTTTTATTAAGTGTATTCTTCAGTATTTTAGTTTTTAGTGATATTATAAATGGAGTTGCTGATTTTATTTTCATTTCTCTAATTTTTCACTGCTAGTGTGTACAAATAGAGCTGGCTTTTAGGTAGTGGGTTTGTATCCAGTAGCCTTACCAAATTCACCTGTCTTTGTCTTTATACTTAAAGTGTGTCTCTTGTAGATGGTATATACTTGTGTCTTGTATTTTTATCTATTTTGACAATGTCGGTCTTTTAGTTAGAGAGATTAACCGATTAATATTTAATGTAATTACTGATGTGGTTAGACTTGGGGGGGTCACCATTTTATTATTTGTTTTCTCTTTCCTTCTTTTGTTTGTTGTTTCTCTGTTCTTTCTTTTGAGCCTTTTTGGGGATAATCTGAATGTTTTAAAGAACACAAGTTTAACTTTTCTATAGGCTTTTTAGCTGCACTTTCTTGAGTTATATTTTCAGTGGTTGCTTCAAGGATTACAATATATACACTTAACTTTTCACATTCTGCTTTGAGTTATCACTTCCTGCAAAATGTAGATAGTAGGCCCATTTAACCACCCCTTTTATGCTTAAGTTATTTTATATAGTTATGTACAAATTTTAAAATTCCTAGAAGACAATATTATAATTTTTGCTTTAAGTAGTTTCATGTATTAAAAGGGAATTAAGAAGCAAAAGCAAAAAAACCAAAATAGTTCTTTTGTATTCATCCAGGCTTTTGCCATTTCTGGTGCTCTTCATTCCTTTCTGGGGATCTCTGTCTTCATTTGGTGCCATTTTTCTGCAGCATGAAGGATTTCTCTTTGGCAGTGAATTCTCTTTGTTTTCTTTTATCAGAAAATGTCTTTATTTTATCCTCATTCTAGAAGCGTCTCTTTGCTATTTATGGAATTCTGGATTGGAAAGTGTTTTTTTTTTTAATTTTTTATTGTGATGTTAATCACCATACATTACATCATTAGTTTTTGATGCAGTGTTCCATGATTCATTGTTTGTGCATAACACCCAGTGCTCCACGCAGAATGTGCCCTCTTTAATACCCATCACCAGGCTAACCCATCCCCCCAACCCCTCCCCTCTAGAACCCTCAGTTTGTTTCCCAGAGTCCATCATCTCTCATGGTTCGTCTCCCCCTCTGACATACTCCCCTTTTCTTCCTCTCCTGCTATCTTCTTCTTTTTCTTTTTTCTTAAAATATGTTGCGTTATTTGTTTCAGAAGTACAGATCTGTG
>NW_027398003.1:0-14875 GCF_003265705.2 Callorhinus ursinus
AGCAGGAGCCACACTCTGGTCTCCCTCCCGGAGCCAGACCAGGAGCTAGAATCTCGGTGCCCGAGTGGCCAGCACACAACGGGGTCTTCACTGAACAGGGATCCATGGCCCCCAGGGAGAGTCCAATCTGCCCTCTCCCCGCTACTGCCTGGCCTCACCGCTCCTCACTGTGGGGCTGCAGGACCCGGAAGCAGGCCCCATAGGGACGGGGGGAGAGTCCGCTTGATGGTCAGGGTTCCCCAAGGGACCCAGGATTTTGCCAGGTCACGGGTAAAAGACAGGGTCTGGGTTCCGTTATCCACCACCACCCTGGGCACTTGGGAGTAGGAAGAGATACCCATCCCGAAATCCGGAGGTCTATAGCACAAAAGACCTCAACTTACTCTGCTGTCACTTGGGCTGCAGAGATGCAGTGTCCCAAGGGTCCCACAGGCTTGTGGAAGTGCCTGTTGGCCTTGGGTATCCATCCCCGAACCCCTGAGATCCCAGTTTGGGAACATGTTTTCTAACCCCTCGAATTCCTTCTCAGCAGAGGACAGACTCAGGGCTTGGGGGGCTACGCAGAACGTGGCAGAGCACAGGGCCACCCGTCTGGCGACGAAGGTCAGGGCCCTCCTTGTTGCAGCCTCAGGGTCCCCATGTGGAAGAGGATCCAGAATCACTGCTCCGGTCAGGGTGAGGAGGCCTTAGGCCGGAACGGAACCCCAGGACCAGAGAGGGAAACGGGGACAAGGGAGGCTTATGAGGGTTCTCACATCGCCTATGGAACCCATAGATCTGCTCCTGTGAGAGACACAGACACAGAGACAGAGAAGGAGACAGAGAATGAACACAGGACAGAGGGACCAAGTAGAAGTCCAGACTCCTTCAGGTTAGAAATGACATCCCGGTATTTTGTGCCATTCTATTCCTGAGAGCGTTGTCACATTGGCCATCCACCCTGGAGGGGAGGGGATTCTACTGGGGTTTGTGACCAGGACTCAGGGCTGCCAGGAGCCACGGTGGGGACTGCACAGCACAAGGGCACAGACGGGAACCATGGACCTGAGCCTAACCGTAATGGGAGTCCCTGGAAGTCTGTGTTGGGAGAGGACAAGGTCAGAATCAGTTCATTACAACCTTCCCACGGGGGCTGGGACACAGGCAGGAGCGGGGTGGGTTTGCCTGGTCCCCAGAGCAGATTGAAGCCCCTCTGAGCTGTGTTCCTTCCCGAGCACAGCCCCTGGCTCATTCTTGCATTGCCAGGTTTGCACCAGCATCCTGTGATAGCAGGCACGGAACATGTGTAGAGGTCCCTAACACTAATATTAACCTGTACCCTAAAACTAATCCGTACCCTAACCCTAACACCTATCCTAACACTAACCCCTAACCCTACCCCTAACCGAACCCTAACCCTAAAGCGTACCCTAACCCTAACCCGTACCATAAATTGTACCCTAATCCTAAACCCTAACCTGTACCGTAAACCGTGCCTTAATACGTACCCTATCACTAACCCCTACCCTAACTCGTACCCTAACACTATCCTGTACCCTAACCATGTCCCGTACCCTAACCCATGCCCTAACCCGTACCCTAACTCTAACCCTAACCCTGGGTCAACTAGAGAAAAGAGGAAATCCCCGGAAGTCTGGGGTTCATGAGAAATTTGACCGCCAGTCCTGACAGGAAGATGACACTGTGCCAAATGGAATTCCTGCTTTCTCAGAACCCTGACATCCTGTGAAATGCTGCATCACTGACTCACAGGCGGATGTTCAAAACCTTGAGTCTCCTAGATACAGAGCAGATAAGTGCTGTCAGCTGGGGATAAGTAGGTCCTCTGACCTATGGCCTACACACCTGCTCCAATTTCTGGGAGAAGGGGAAAGACACACTTGTTTTTAAGTAGTCATTACCTTCAGTCTAAAGTAAGCCAATGACTTTGACCTCTTTGGAAAAGCGAAATTACTCTTCCAAATGAACAACTCAACTCCTCTGTTCCTCATGCAACTTGAGTGCGATCTGGTTTACTCTAGCCTCCAGGCCCCACCTGGAAGATCGATCTGTACCATCTTGACAGCCCATGACCAGCACCAGGACCCCTCGGGACACAATGCTGAATTTGTGGGAGGACTCTGGGGCTTCTTGCCACCACACCTCTGCATGAGGAAGCGGGAACCTGGAGGACCCTCCGAGATGATCCTGATGGAACTTTTGCACCATCCCTGAGGACATGGGGCACAGTGCTTACGTTGGAGGACTGCTCTGTGACGTCTTGCCATCACACCTGTGCCTGGGGGGAGCGGGAACCTGGAGGGCCCTCTCGTACAATCCCAACGGACCATTAGCGCCATCCCTGGGGAACATGGGGCACAATGCTGAAATTGGGGGATGGCTCCGGGGCTTCTCGCTACCGCACCTGTGCCTAGGCGAGCAGGAACCAGAAGGACCCTCCCAGACAATCATAACGGACCACTACCACCATCGCCCTGAAGACATAGGGCACAATGCTCAGTTGGACTCCCTTGGTCCTGAAACCAGCAGGAACGGAGCTCAAAGGACAGAGAGGCGACTCCAGGAGCATTTCCATTCTAGGAAAGGCGACCCACTGGAGGGCACAGAAGCAGCAAGTCCCACGGACCCGCAGGCCATTTGAACAGGATGAACTCCTGCGCTTACTTAGCACGTTGTCCGTCTTCGTGTGTGCACAGTGACTGGCCCCCTCAGGGCTGGTGCACTTCTAGAGGAGGGCGAGACACTTTTCAGTGCTTGCTCGTGGGTCAGAGGACCAAAGCCCAAAGAATCAGAGAATACCCCTCTTCCCCTGGAGCTGGTGAAGGCAGCCACCGTCCTGGGGCGGGACCGGGTCCAGGAGTGTGTTCTTTCTGAAGCCCCTGTCTTCGGGGGCTGTTGCTATGTCTAAAAAAGGCCCTCTCTGCCCCAGAGTCAGGAGCAGTGACAGGCTGTCTCCAACCCTAGCCCAGGACCACGACCCGAAACCATCGTGGTTTGTTAGGACAGGTCTCCTGCAGGTGCTGGGGAGGGGACTCGCCCCTCTCCCCTCCCCAGCTCCAGGATGCCCGGGACCTGCAAAAGCTCTTCATCTGAGGAGGAGTCTTGGAGAACAAGTGTATCTCGTCAGCCCAGGAAGGGAAATAACCAAAGCCCAACGCTCAGGTTCTAACAGAAGCAGAATTTCAATGTTCTGTTTTGGGGGAAGCCTCCTTCCCTCTTATGTGGCCTTGGGGGTCCACAACGAAAGATTCTTTCGTCTCCTTGCCTCAGAGAGAGGAGCTGGCCCAATGTCCCACGGTCCCCACAGTGTCCCAGTGCTAAGGAAGAGCCACACGCAGGGCACCGGTGTCAGGAGTGTGGTCGGCCACTGCTCCTCGGCTCCCAGCTAGTGGCCTGGCAGCTGCATGGAAGAACTAAATTGTTTTTGGGGGAAGGAGTGCTCACGGCCCACACCGCTCCCCATCCCCCTGTGCACTCTGCAACCCCGGCTCCGTGCCAGGCTTACGTCAATCACCAGCACTCCACAACATGGCGCCATGGGAGGGATCATTCAGCATCAACCCATTGCACAGAGGAGGAGGGGACGCCCAGCGAGGGGAGTTAAAATGGTTCCAGTCGCTTAGCTGGTCAGCAGAGAAGCTGGAAAGGCAGCCCTCCAGAGCCCCTGCAAGACCAGCCAGAGTCTCCCTCAGTTGAAAATGAGCCCTCGCCTGCCTGAGCAGCCACGCACTGGCCCCTGACCTTCATGATGGCCTGTTCTTGACCGTGAACGTGAGCTGGCCGATTAGGAGGGGGAGTTCAGCTGCATGGACAGGCTGTAGCTACAGGAGAGAGTGACACATCTGAGGTAGCAGGAGCCACACTCTGGTCTCCCTCCCGGAGCCAGACCAAAGCTAGAATCTCGGTGCCCGAGGGGCCAGCACAGAACAAGGTCTACACTGACCAGGGATCCAAGGCCCCCAGGGAGAGTCCACTCTGCCCTCTCCCCGCGACTGCCTGGCCTTACCTCTCCTCACTGTGGGGCTGCAGGAACCGGAACCAGGCCCCATAAGGACGGGGGGTAGTCCGGGCTGATGGTCAGGGTTCCCCAAGGGACCCAGGTGATTGCCAGGGCACTGGGAAAAGACAGTGTCTGGGTTCCGGTGTCCAACACCACCCTGGGCACTCGGGAGTAGGAAGAGATTCCCACACCCATGTCCGGTGGGCTATAGCACAGAAAGCCTCAGCTTACTCTGCTGTCCGTTGGGGTGCACAGATGCAGTGTCCCATTGGTCCCACAGGCTTGTAGAAGTGCCTGTTGGACTTGGATATCCATCCCAGACCCCCTGTGTTCCCAGGCCTGGGAAAATGTTTTCTAACCCCTCGAGGTCCTTCTCAGCAGAGGACAGACTCGGGGCTTGGGGGCCTGAGGACCTGGCTACGCAGAACGTGGGAGAGCAAAGGGCCACCAGTCTGCAGACCAAGGTCAGGGCCCTCCTTGTTGCAGCCTCAGCGTCCCCATGTGGAAGAGGATCCAGAATCACTGCTCCGGTCAGGGTGAGGAGGCCTTAGGAACGAATGAAACACCAGGACCGGAGAGGGAAACGGGGATAAGGGAGGCTTCTGGGGTTTCTCACATCGCCCATGGAACCCACAGGTCTGCTCCTGTGAGAGACACAGACACAGAGACAGAGATGGAGACAGAGAATAAACACAGGACAGAGGGAACCAGTAGAAGTCAAAGACTCCATCAGCTTAGAAATGATATCCCGGCATTTTGTGCCATTCTATTCCTGAGAGGGCGGTCTCATTGGCCATCCACTCTGGAGGGGAGGGGATTTCACAGAGATGGGTGACCAGGACTCAGGGTTGCCAGGAGCCACTGTGGGTACTGCCCAGCACATGGGCAAAGACGAGGTCCATGGACCTGAGCCGAAACGTAATGGGAGCCCCTGGAAGTCTGTGTTGGGAGAGGACAAGGTCAGAATCAGTTCACTACTACCTTCCCACGGGGGCTGGAACAGAGGTAGCAGGGGGATGGCTTTGCCTGGACCCCAGAGCAGATTCAAGCACCTCTGAGCTATGTTCCATGCCAAGAGCAGCCCCTGGCTCATCCTTGCATTGCCAGGTTTGCACCAGCCTCCTGTGATAGCAGTCAGGGAACATGTGAACAGGTCCGTAACACTAAGCTTAAACTGTACCCTAAACTTAACCCGTACCCTAACCGTAACACCTACCATAACCCTAACCCCTAACCCTACCCCTCAAGCGAACCCTAACTCTAAAGCGTACACTACCCCTAAGCCATACCCTAAACGGTACCCTAATCCTAAACCCTAACCTGTACCGTAAACCGTGCCCTAACCCGTACCCTATCTCTAACCCCTACCCTAACCCGTACCTTAATACTATCCCGCACTCTAACCCTATCCCGTACCCTAACCCATGCCCGAACCCGGACCCTAACTCTAACCCTAACCCTGGGTTAACTAGAGAAAAGAGGAAATCCCCGGAAGTCTGGGGTTCATGAGAAATTTGACCGCCAGTCCTGACAGGAAGATGACACTGTGCCAAGTGGACCTGCTTCTTTCTCAGAACACTGACATCCTGTGAAATGCTGCATCACTGACTCCCAGGCTGAGGTTCAAACCTTGCGTCTCCTACATGCAGAGTAGATAAGTGCTGTCAGGTGGGGTTAAGTACGTCATCTGACCAATAGCCTGCATACAGGCTTCAATTTCTGGGAGAAGGGGAAACACACACTTGTTTTTTTTTTTTGTTTTTTTTTTTTGAAGGTTGTACATCTATCTTGTTTTATTAAAAAACAAATTCTGTTTTTATTTTCCCCTCTTGGACCACACTTTCCAATGATCTGCCCCGCAGCGGAGAGATGCAAAAGTGGACAGATCCCCACAGAGCAGGCAAACTCACAATGGTATAATTTTAAAAGCTGCTTACTTCCTATCCAACCCTACATCCTCTTCAGAGTTGGAGCCGAGTTAGACATTTGCAGGCATGCCTTTCCTTCCTTCCTGAAAACAACGGAGGCTGAAGCAAGGCAGTGATGGGTAGCAAAAGAACACACACTTGTTTTTAAGTAGTCATTATCTTCATTCTAAAGTAGACCAATGACCTTGACCTTTTTAGAAAGGGGAAATTACTCTTCCAAATGAAGACCTAACTCATCTGTTCCCCATGCAATTTGAGTGCGATCTGGTTTACTCCAGCCTCCATGCCCCAACTGGAGGATCCTCCTGTACCCTCTTGAGAGCCCATAACCAGCACCAGCACCACGGGGGGCACAATGCTGAATTTGGGGGACGGCTCTGGGGCTTCTTGCCACCACACCTATGCCTGGGGAAGCGGGAACCTGGAGGAACGTCCCAGATGATCCTGATGGACCATTACCACCATCCATGAGGACATGGGGCACCATGCTGAAGATGGAGGACTGCTCTTGGGCTTCTTGCCAGCACACCTGTGCCTGGGGGAAGCGGGAACGTGGAGGGCCATCCCAGACAATCCCAACGGAGCATTAGCACCATCCCTGGGGAACAAGGGGCACAATGCTGAAATTGGGAGATGGCTCCGGAGCTTCTCGCTACCGCACGTGTGCCTAGGGGAGCAGGAACCTGAAGGAACCTCCCAGATAATCATAACGGACCATTACCACCATCGCCCTGAGGACATGGGGCACAATGCTCAGGTGGAGACCCTTGGTTCTGAAACCAGCAGGAACGGAGCTCAAAGGACAGAGAGGCGACTCCAGGAGGATTTCCATCCAGGGAAAGGTGGCCCACTGGAGGGCACCGAACAGCAAGCCCCACCGACCGGCAGGCCATTTGAACAGAATCACCTACTGCACTTACTTAGCACGTTGTCCGTCTTCGTGTGTGGACAGTGACTGGCCCACTCAGGGCTGGTGCACATCCAGAGGAGGGCTTGAAACTTTTCAGTGCTTGCTCGGGGGTCAGAGGACCAAAGCCCAAAGAAGCAGGGGATATCCATCTTCCTCTGGAGCTGGGGAAGGCAGCTACCGTTCTGGGGCGGGACCGGGTCCAGGAGTGTGTTCTTTCTGAAGCCCCTGCGTTCGGTGGGTGTTGCTATGCCTAAAAAAGGCCCACTCAGCCCCAGAGTCAGGAGCACTGCCACACTGTCTCCAACCCAACCCCAGGACCACGACCCGAAACCATCCTGGCTTTGGGGGACAGGTCTCCTGCAGGAGCCAGGGAGGGGACTGGCCCCTCTCCCCCCTCCCCAACCCCAGGATGGCCGGGACCTGAAAGAGCTCTTCATCTGAGGAGGAGTCTTGGAGAACAAGTGTATCTCGTCAGCCCAGCAAGTGAAATAACCAAAGCTCTGGGCTCAGGTCCTAACAGAAGCAGAATTTCAATGTACTGTTTGGGGGAAGACTCCTCCACTCTTATGTGGCATTGGGGGTCCCCAAGGAAAGCATTCTTTCGTCCCCTTCCCTTAGAGAGAGGAGCTGACCCCATGTATCGCCGTCCCCACCCTGTCCCAGTGCTGAGGAAGAGCCACACGCTGGGGCCTGGTGTCAGGAGTGTGGTGGGCCACTGTTCCTGGGCTCCCAGCCAGTGATGTCGCGGCTGCATGGAAGAGCGAAAATGCTTTCCGGGGAAGAAGTGCTCACTGCCCACACCGCTCACCATCCCCCTGTGCACTCTGCAATCCAGGCTCCGTGCCAGGCTTACGTCCATCACCAGGACTCCACATGTTGCCGCCATGGGAGGGATCATTCAGCATCAACCCATCGCACAGAGGAGGAGAGCGACGCCCAGTGAGGGGAGGTAAAATGGCTCCAGTCCCACAGCTGGTCAGCAGAGGAGATGGAAAGGCAGCCCTCCAGAGCCCCTGCTAGACAAGCCAGAGTCTCCCTCAGTTGAAATTGCGCCCTCGCCTGCCTGAGCAGCCACGCACTGGCCCCTGACATTCATGATGGCCTGTTCTTGACCGTGAAGGTGAGATGGCTGACTAGGAGGGGGAGTTCAGCTGCATGGACAGGCTGTAGCTCCAGGAGAGAGTGAAACATCTGAGCTAGCAGGAGCCACACTCTGGTATCCCTCCCGGAGCCAGACCAGGAGCTGGAATCTCGGGGCCCGAGGGGCCAGCACACAACAGGGTCTGCACTGAGCAGGGATCCATGGCCCCCAGGGAGAGTCCACTCTGCCCTCTCCCCGCTACTGCCTGGCCTCACCTCTCCTCACTGTGGGGCTGCAGGAACCGGAACCAAGCCCCATAGGGACGGTGCGACAGTCCGCTTGATGGTCAGGGTTCCCCAAGGGACCCAGGGGGTTGCCAGGGCACGGGGAAAAGACAGGGTCTGGGTTCCGTTATCCACCACCATCCTGGGCACTTGGCAGTAGGAAGAGATACCCACCACCGAGTCCGGAAGGCTATAGCACAAAAGGCCTCAACTTACTCTGCTGTCACTTGGGCTGCAGAGATGCAGGGTCCCAAGGTTCCGACAGTCTTGTAGAAGTGCCTGTTGGCTTTGGATATCCATCCCCGGACCCCTGAGATCCCAGTCTTGGGAACATGCTTTCTAAACCCTCGAGGTGCTTTTCAGCAGAGGACAGACGGGGGCTTGGGGGACTGAAGATCTGGCTACGCAGAACGTGGCAGAGCACAGGGCCACCAGTTTGGAGACCCAGGCCAGGGCCCACCTTGTTGCAGCCTCAGGGTCCCCATGTGGAAGAGGATCCAGAATCACTTCTCCGGTTAGTGTGAGGAGGCCTTAGGACGGAATGGAACCCCAGGACCAGAGAGGGAAACGGGGACAAGGGAGGCTTCTGAGGGTTCTCATATCCCCTATGGAACCCACATATCTGCTCCTGTGAGAGACACAGACAAAGAGACATAGAAGGAGACAGAGAATGAACACAGGACAGAGGGAACCAGTAGAAGTCAGAGACTCCATCAGCTTAGAAATGACATCCCGGCATTTTGTGCCATTCTATTCCTGAGAGCGCCGTCACATTGGCCATCCACCCTGGAGGGGAGGGGATTCCACAGGGATGTGTGACCAGGACTCAGGGCTGCCAGGAGCCACGTTGGAGACTGCCCAGCACATGGGCACAGACGGGGACCATGGACCTGAGCCTAACCGTAATGGGAGCCCCTGGAAGTCTGTGTTGGGAGAGGACAAGATCAGAATCAGTTCATGACTACCTTCCCACGGGGGCTGGGACACAGGCAGGAGGGGGGTGGGTTTGCCTGGTCCCCAGAGCAGATTCAAGCCCCTCTGAGATGTGTTCCATGCCAAGCGCAGCCCCTGGCTCATTCTTGCAATGCCAGGTTTGCACCAGCCTCCTTGGATAGCAGGCACGGTACATGTGTAGAGGTCCCTAACACTACTATTAACCTGTACCCTAAAACTAACCCGTACCCTAAACCTAATACCTACCCAAACCCTAACCCCTAACCCTACCCCTAAACCGAACCCTAAACCTAAAGCGTACCGTAACCCTAACCCGTACGATAAATGGTACCCTAAACCTAAACCCTAACCTGTACCGTAAACCGTGCCCTAACACGTACCCTATCTCTAACCCCTACCCTAACTCGTACCCTAAAACTATCCCGTACCCTAACCCTCTCCCGTACCCTAACCCATGCCCTAACCCGTACCGAACACTAACCCTAACCCTGGGTCAAAAAGAGAAAAGAGGAAATCCCCGGAAGTTTGGGGTTCATGAGAAATTTGACCGCCAGTCCTGACAGGCAGATGACACTGTGCCAAATGGAACTGCTGCTTTCTCAGAACCCTGATATCCTGTGAAATGCTGCATCACTGACTCACAGGGTGATGTTCAAAAACTTGAGTCTCCTAGATCCAGAGCAGATAAGTGCTGTTAGCTGGGGATAAGTAGGTCCTCTGACCTATGGCCTTCACACCTGCTTCAATTTCTGGGAGAAGGGGAAATACACACTTGTTTCTAAGTAGTCATTATATTCATTCTAATGTAGACCAATGACTTTGACCTTTTTGGAGAAGCGAAATTACTCTTCCAAATGAACAACTCAACTCATATGTTCCTCAAGCAACTTGAGTGCGATCTGGTTTACTCCAGCCTCTAGGCCCCACCTGGAGGATCCACCTGTACCATCTTGACAGACCATGACCAGCACCAGGAACCCTGGGGGCACAATGCTGAATTTGGGGGAGGAATCTGGGGCTTCTTGCCACCACACCTGTGCCTGAGGGAGCGGGAAACTGGAGGACCCTCCGAGATGATCCTGATGGAACATTAGCACCATCGCTGAGGACATGGGGAACAGTGCTGACGTTGGAGGACTGCTCTGGGGTTCTTGCCACCACACCTGTGCCTGGGGTTGCGGGAACCTGGAGGGCCGTCCCCGTCAATCCCAAAGGACCATTAGGACCATCCCTGTGGAACAAGGGGCACAATGTTGAAATTGGGGGATGGCTCCGGGGCTTCTCGCTACCGCACCTGTGCCTAGGCGAGCAGGAACCAGAAGGACCCTCCCAGACAATCATAACGGACCATTACCACCACCGCCCTGAGGACATAGGGCACAATGCTCAGTTGGAGTCCCTTGGTCCTGAAACCAGCAGGAACGGAGCTCAAAGGACAGAGAGGCGACTCCAGAAGCATGTCCATCCTAGGAAAGGCGACCCACTGGAGGGCACAAAAGCAGCAAACCCCACCGACCCGCAGGCCATTTGAACGGGATGAACTCCTGCACTTACTTAGCACGTTGTCCGTCTTCGTGTGTGCACAGTGACTGGCCCCCTCAGGGCTGGTGCACTTCTAGAGGAGGGCTAGACCCTTTTCAGGGCTTGCTCGTGGTTCAGAGGACCAAAGCCCAAAGAAGCAGTGGATACCCTCTTCCTCTGCAGCCTGGGAAGGCGGCCAAAGTCCTGGGGCGGGACCGAGTCCAGGAGTGTGTTCTTTCTGAAGCCCCTGTCTTCGGTGGCTGTTGCTATGTCTAAAACAAGCCCTCTCCGCCCCAGAGTCAGGAGCAGTGACAGGCTCTCTCCAACCCTTGGCCAGGACCACGACCCGAAACCATCCTGGTTTGGTAGGACAGGTCTCCTACAGGAGCCTGGAAGGGGACTGGCAACTCTCCCCTCCCCGGCTCCAGGATGCCCGGGACCTGCAAGAGCTCTTCATCTGAGGAGGATCCTTGGAGAACAAGTGTATCTCGTCAGCCCCGCAAGTGAAATAACCAAAGCCCAACGCTCAGGTTCTTACAGAAGCAGAATTTCAATGTACTGTTTTGGGAGAAGCCTCCTCCCCTCTTATGTCGCCTTGGGGGTCCCCAAGGAAAGCCTTCTTTCGTCTCGTTCCCTCAGAGAGATGAGCTGGCCCAATGTCCCGCGGTCCCCACTGTGAGCCAGTGTTAAGGAAGAGCCACACGCAGGCCCTGGTGTAAGGAGTGTGGTCGGCCACTGCTCCTCGGCTCACAGCTAGTGGCCTGGCGGCTGCATGGAAGAGCTAAATTGCTTTCCGGGGAAGGAGTGCTCACTGCCCACACCGCTCACCATTCCCCTGTGCACTCTGTAATCCATGCTCCATGCCAGGCTTACGTCAATCACCAGCACTCCACATGTTCCCGCCATGGGAGGGATCATTCAGCATGAACCCATCGCACAGAGCAGGAGAGCAACGCCAAGCGAGGGGAGGAAAAATGGCTCCAGTCCCAGAGCTGGTCAGCAGAGGAGATGGAAAGGCAGCCCTCCAGAGCCCCTGCTACACAAGCCAGATTCTCCCTCAGTTGAAATTGAGCCCTCGCCTGCCTGAGCAGCCACGCACTGGCCCCTGACATTCATGATGGCCTGTTCTTGACCGTGAAGGTGAGCTGGCCGACTAGGAGGGGGAGTTCAGCTGCATGGACAGGCTGTAGCTCCAGGAGAGAGTCACACATCTGAGCTAGCAGGAGCCACACTCTGGTATCCCTCCCGGATCCAGACCAGGAGCTGGATTCTCGGTGCCCGAGGGGCCAGCACACAACAGGGTCTGCACTGAGCAGGGATCCATGGCCCCAGGGAGAGTCCACTCTGCTCTCTCCCCGTACTACCTGGCCTCACCTCTCGTCATTGTGGGGTTGCAGGACCCGGAACCAGGCCCGATAGGGATGGTGCGACAGTCTGCTTGATGGTCAGGGTTCCCCAAGGGACCCAGGGGTTTGCCAGGGCACGGGAAAGACAGGGTCTGGGTTCCGTTATCCACCATCACCCTGGGCACTTGGCAGTAGGAAGAGATACCCACCCCCAAGTCCGGAGGGCTATAGCACAAAAGGCCTCAACTTACTCCGCTGTCACATGGGCTGCAGAGATGCAGGGTCCCAAGGTTCTGACAGTCTTGTAGAAGTGGCTGTTGGCCTTGGATATCCATCCCCGAACCCCTGAGATCCCAGTCTTGGGAACATGCTTTCTAACCCCTCGAGGTGCTTTTCAGCAGAGGACAGACTAGGGGCTTGGGGGTCGGAGGATCTGGCTACGCAGAACGTGGCAGAGCACAGGGCCACCAGTCTGGAGACCAAGGTCAGGGCACTCCTTCTTGCAGCCTCACGGTCCCCATGTGGAAGAGGATCCAGAAGCACTGCTCCGGTCAGTGTGAGGAGGCCTTAGGACGGAACGGAACCCCAGGACCAGAGAGGGAAACGGGGACAAGGGAGGCTTCTGAGGGTTCTCACATCGCCTATGGAACCCACAGATCTGCTCCTGTGAGAGACACAGACACAGAGACAGAGAAGGAGACAGAGAATGAGCACAGGACAGAGGGAACCAGTAGAAGTCACAGACTCCATCAGCTTAGAAATGACATCCCGGCATTTTGTGCCATTCTATTCCTGAGAGCGCCGTCACATTGGCCATCCACCCTGGAGGGGAGGGGATTCCACAGGGATGTGTGACCAGGACTCAGGACTGCCAGGCGCCACGGTGGGGAGTGCCCAGCACATGGGCACAGACGGGGACCATGGACCTGAGCCTAACCATAATGGGAGCCCCTGGAAGTCTGTGTTGGGAGAGGACAAGGTCAGAATCAGTTCATGACTACCTTCCCACGGGGGCTGGGACGCAGGCAGGAGGGGGGTGGTTTTGCCTGGTCCTCAGAGCAGATTCAAGCCCCTCTGAGCTGTGTTCCATGCCAAGCACAGCCCCTGGCTCATTCTTGCAATGCCAGGTTTGCAGCAGGCTCCTGTGATAGCAGGCACGGAGCATGTGTAGAGGTCCCTAGCACTACTATTAACCTGTACCCTAAAACTAACCCGTACCGTGACCCTAACACCTACCCAAACCCTAACCCCTAACCCTACCCCTAAACCGAACCCTAAACTTAAAGCGTACCCTAACCCTAACCCGTACTGTAAATGGTACCCTAAACCTAAACCCTAAACTGTACCATAAACCGTGCCCTAACACGTACCCTATCTCTAACCCATACCCTAACCCGTACCCTAACACTATCCCGTACCCTAACCCTCTCCCGTACCCTAACCCATGCCCTAACGCGTACACAACCCTAACCCTAACCCTGGGTCAACTAGAGAAAAGAGGAAATCCCCGGAAGTTTGGGGTTCATGAGAAATTTGATCGCCAGAACTGACAGGAAGATGACACTGTGCCAAATGGAACTGCTGCTTTCTCAGAACCCTGACATCCTGTGAAATGCTGCATCACTGACTCACAGGCTGATGTTCAAAACCTTGAGTCTCCTAGATCCAGAGCAGATAAGTGCTGTCAGCTGGGGATATGTAGGTCCTCTGACCTATGGCCTACACACCTGCTTCAATTTCTGGGCGAAGGGGAAAGACACACTTGTTTCTAAGTAGTCATTATCTTCATTCTAAAGTAGACCAATGACTCTGACCTTTTTGGAAAAGCGAAATTACTCTTCCAAATGAACAACTCAACTCATCTGTTCCTCATGCAAATTGAGTGCCATCTGGTTACACCAGCCTCCAGGCCCCACCTGGAGGATCCACCTGTACCATCTTGAAAGCCCATGACCAGCACCAGGACCCCTGGGGGCACAATGCTGTATTTGGGGGAGGACTCTGGGGCTTCGTGTCACCACACCTGTGCCTGAGGAAGCAGGAACCTGTAGGACCCTCCCAGATGATCCTGATGGAACATTAGCACCATCCCTGAGGACATGGGGCACAGGGCTGACGTTGGAGGACTGCTCTGGGGCTTCTTGCCACCACACCTGTGCCTGGGGGGAGCGGGAACATGGAGGGCCCTCCCCGAGAATCCCAAAGGACCATTAGCACCATCCCTGGGCAACAAGGGGCACAATGCTGAAATTGGGGGATGGCTCCGGGGCTTCTGGCTACCGCACCTGTGCCTAGGCGAGCAGGAACCAGAAGGACCCTCCCAGACAATCATAACGGACCATTACCACCATCGCCCTGAGGACATAGGGCACAATGGTCAGTTGGAGTCCCTTCGTCCTGAAACCAGCAAGAAAGGAGCTCAAAGGACAGAGAGGCGACTCCAGGAGCATTTCCATCCTCGGAAATGCGACCCACTGGAGGGCACAGAAGCAGCAAACCCCACCGACCGGCAGGCCATTTGAACAGGATGAACTGCTGCACTTACTTAGCACGTTGTCCGTCTTCGTGTGTGCACAGTGACTGGCCCCCTCAGGGCTGGTGCACTTCTAGAGGAGGGCTAGACACTTTTCAGTGCATGCTCATGGTTCAGAGGACCAAGCCGAAAGAAGCAGAGGATACGCTCTTTTTTTGGAGCTGGGGAAGCCAGCCAAAGTCCTGGGGCGGCACTGAGTCCAGGAGTGTGTTCTTTCTGAATCTCCTGTTTTCGGTGGCTGTTGCTATGTCTAAAAAAGGCCCTCTCCGTTCCAGAGTCAGGAGCAGTGACAGGCTCTCTCCAACCCTAGCCCAGGAC
>NW_027398004.1:0-14852 GCF_003265705.2 Callorhinus ursinus
GCGTCCCGGGCTTGGGGCAGAGTGGAGGCAGGGACATCTTTTGGCCAGAGTGAAGGTGGCAGGAAAATCTCAAGACTTCCAACCAGTAGGTGCATGTGGGGGAAATCAGAATGATCTTTTTGTCCTTTATCCCAGGGAAGAGCTCTTCTAGAACCCTCCTAGGCAGGTCCCTCTGTGGCTGCTGCCTGGCCTGGGCCCCTGGAATGGGCCACGTGGGCCACTGGCCCTGCTGCTGTCCTGTTGGACCCTCACTGCCCCTGACCAGTCCCTTTGTGTCTCTGAGAATGAAGGGTCAGCACAGCATAGAGCCAGGCCCCAAAATAGGACTGCCAGACAGGGTAAGGAATCCAGGTCCCTGACCTGAGAATGACTGGCCGGTCAGGAGTGGCCGGCTCATGGGTCTGAACCCCACACCGAGGGACAGAGTTTGTTCTATCTCTGCTTTTGCTTACCCTCTTCAGCCCCCTCTCAGACTGAATGGGGCTGGCAACAAGTGTGAGACCCTTGTCTCTTGGGCCTTCTGTTTAGAGCCTCTCCATGTACTAGCTGATGGCCCTTGGGCTTATCAATCGATCTTTCTGTGCAGCAGTTCCCTAATCTGTGAAATGGGTCCATGTGTGAATTCCATGAGGTGATAGGGATCTTCTGCATTAGATTCTAGCTCACTTACATATACCTGTGAGATGCGTGTGTGTGTGCAATTGTACATATGTGTATAGACAGAGATATTACTTTATAAGCAAACCAAAAACAACAGCAACAAAAATAACCACGAGCTCTCTCCAGGGGCCTGGGGCACCAGGATTTGCCTCACTAGAAGACCCGGAGCTGCATTTCCGCGGGAGAAAGGAGCTGGAGCAAAATGGTAGACATGGACAATAGCAACACAGCAACACAACACTTTCATTATGTCTGTTCCTGGTTTCATTGGGGAGCAGGAGCAGAAAAGCAACTCAACTTCAGCTGACCTTGGTCGGGTCACAGTGCACCTTTGAGCAGGGAGTCCTGCTCACTGGTGGCCCTCACTTTTCTTGGCTTCCATTGCTCACTATGGGCACCCAATGGAAGCCCTTTGCAAGGATTGCAAACAAGCCAAAGCTACACGGTGGCCCTGGATCTCTTTTGGAGGTAGATGACGTGTAAATTATTACTTAAGGAGATGCAAAATATTATATTAAGGGTTTTCATGCCCAGAACCGTCCTGGGGAGCGCAGTGAGAGGCAGAGTAGAGTATTCCATGTCTCTGGAAACTGCCGTTTTAGATCTCTGCTTTATCAGAGCTGCCAGAGCTTTTACTTTCCCGGGAAAGAGCCTACTTTCAGACCCCCTGAACTGGATGGGGACAGAGCATTGACTTTGCCCAACCATGAGGACCGAGGGGCTGTCCTTCCATGGGGTTGCTAAGCGGGCAGGATATACATTTCTAGCTCCCCTCATAATGGGAGGCCTGCCTGGGATAAGGCCGAGATGGAGAGATGAAGAGGGAGACCCTGGATCAAGCCATGCCTGAAGCCATCTACTCAGATAGGTGTTATATGAACCTCCCTTCCCACCAGTAACCCCGTCCCTGCCCCCTCATCTTTTCCTTTAGAAGGTGATTTTTAGCCAAAAGCATCTTGGCCACCACTGTTATGGAGTAAGTAGTATGTGGACCTGCTCATCCAACCATTCATAGGCGACCATTGTGCCAGGCCCTGAAATAGGTGTCAGCGACACAAGGACAAATCATATCCTCAGCACCTTGGTCGGCCGAGGGGGCAGATGTGAGATGAATCCACACTGCCTCGTGTTGAGTATTAGTGGAGGGGAGGAGGGGAGAGAGGACCCGAATCCGAGAGGGCTTCCCTGAGGAGGCGACATGTACCTCAAACTGGAGGGAGAGATGGGGTTTTGCTAGAGAGAGAAGAAGACTGGTGGGCACAGAGCAAGCAGCTGACCAAGTACAGAGTGTGTGAAGAAACCACAGGCCAGGGGCTGGCAGCCGGCGTTCCCTGAGCCGGGAAGGGAGGGGAGACAGCTCTAGCCTCTGCCCGGCTCCTGCGGGGGCCCCGGGGCCAGCCCTCCGACTCCGTCCCTGCCTGCAGCGTTGTCAGGAAGAGACTGAGGGAAGCCTGGGGAGACACACACGGCTGGGAGAGGGAGGGATGTGGCCACTTTCTTTCCAGCTCCTCACAGTAAAGAAATGACTTCCCTCCTGCACAAGTTGGACTTCCTCTGCAGCTGGAAAGAAGATATTAATGCTGTGTCTGACGATGTGTCGCCTGGCGGGACAGGGCCCCAGCAGCCAGGTGAGCTCACGGCTGACCTGCTGCCCTCCTTCGCGCCGCGACTGTCCCCCTGGCCCGGGTGCCCCCACGTCCAGGCCGAGAGAAACTTGGCTCCACTGTGACTCTCTAAATAAGTGGTTTTTATTTCATGTTCACCAGGGAGGTTACAAAATATAATTGGGGTTGCTGCTCCACATATTATTTCTGCAATGTTCCCCCATCTCCCTTCCCAAAAGCCACTCACAAAGGGGTCTTTGTTCTCTGTAAGTTCAAAGTCAGCTTCTCCAACGGGAAACGGATTGGCGATTACAAGGAGGAGACTGAGTTTTACTGGCTGTCCGACCAGAAATATGGGACGCATCAGGGTTCCGGCAGGAGCCAGGGCGAGTGCGGTTTGCAGGCCACAGAAGCCAGTGTGAATGGATTTCCAGTGTGAGCCGAAGGCGGGCCTTGGGGGGGCAGCCCACATCGGCTCTCTCCCGGGGGGCCACGGTCCACACTCGGCCTCCACTGCCTGGCTTGCTCCACCCATAGCGTGGGGTCCTCATACCCTGGACTAGAAGTAATCAGAGGGTTTCGTTCAGTTCCTGGGCCCTCCGGGGCTTTTCAGAGGGTCTCATCACAGGGTGGGCAGGGCTCGGGGCACCCACGCCCGCTACTACCCTTCCGGAGCTTTGACTGATTGAATGAACGTCCAGGTCAGACTTTAAGGAAGAAGACTTTTTCCAAGAAAGTTTGCCAAGGGTTGACCTGGGTGACCTTGTAGGCCTAGGAGATGCTGGGCCCCAGGAGACGGTGGGGGGAGGAGGCTCAGAGCCCGGGGATCCTGTGTAGCCTCGAGCAGCATGGCTAGCCTTTCTGGGCCTCTTCTGTCCCTCTGGAAAGTGGAGTCACAGCGGCCTGATGGAGGTGCAGCACAGGGCTGGGGGCTGCTGGCTCAGAGGTGCAGAGGTGGGCACCTACGGCTGGGCACCCACTGCTTGGTCGAGTCAGCCTTTCGAAGGTTGGAGAGCCTTCCCATGGCACCTGCACTTTGTCTAGCCTAGGTCCAACCAAGGTGTGCCCCTCACTGAGAGCGGGAGGGGCAGGGGCCCAGCACTCTGGGCCCTGGGCTGAGACTCTGCCTTTCACCCTAAGGGGACACTCCTACCCACAGCATCCTGCAGTGGGGGGCTCCTTCCCAGCATCTTGGAGGAAACTGAGTAGCAGCATCTCCGGAACCTCAGCTCAGCTGGGCCTCCCCTCACCATAGTGGTCCCAAGGAAGAAGCCAAGCCACAGGGCCCTCGGTGGCCAGCAGCGTCGGGGGCTTAGGACACAGCAGGCCCACAGGGGCCCCCGGGGAGGAGGCTGGCCACACCCTCAGACCCACTCCCTGGGGCCTGCCCTCCATGGACCCTCCCCTCCCTGCCATCCCCTGCCAGCCTGGCCAGCAGAACTGGGGCTCACAACACGCCCACTTTTGTTCCAGCAACAACAGCCTAGGAATTTGGGGGTGGGGTACGGGAGGTGGCGTGTCCCAGGCCATGGGGCTCTTCTCCATCCCGGGGTGGGGCTGCTGGGGTGATAGTGAGGGCCACCTGCCCGCCCCTCTGCCAGGAGCCAGAGCTTCCTCTGGGAGGTCACCCATGTGTTTCCATGTGTTTCTGCAGCTCCAGGGTCCTGCTGGGACAGAGCCGGGAACTGCGGGCGGGAGTGCTGGGGGCTTTAGGAAAACAAAACCTCCCTCCAGGCCCCCTTGGAAGAGACGCTGAGCTCCCTGGGGGAGCGGGGAGAGGAGACCCTTGTGTGAGCTTTACAAAGCTAGGAGGAGATGGAGGGTCTCTCATGCGCCCCCCCCCCACCATCCTGGCTCCAAGATTCCAGATCTTTCCAGAGCACAGCTCTCAGGGCATTTCAGAGCAGAAGCCAGGCCCAGCTGGAGGCCGATACAGAGGCCCCTTCCAAGGCCGGCTGGCTCCCAAACTGCCTCCCTAGGTGGCCCCACTGTCACTGCCACCAGCCGTTGCGTTCACTGATAAAACACTGGCTCTGGCCGTTGAGCCCTCGGGGCCCTGGTGAACTTCTGGGCAGGCTAGAGGCACTCCGCGAAAACCACATCTCAGGGGTGGCCCCTCCACTTACACCGGCAGGCAGGAAAGCGGGTTTTTGCAGTAACAGCTTCCACATCGAGGGAGAGGCCACCAGCGGGGGTGCAGGGAATTCTCTGCAGTCGTGGGACACTGGCCAGCCCAGACACAACTCACCGTGGGAGGCAGGATGCCTGGGCCCGCTCGCCCTGGGAGCTGCTCTCATCTACCAGAGGATGGATCGGGATTCTCCCCATTTTATAGCCAGGGAAAACCAAGGTTCACAAAGTCAGGAGGGCTTAGGATTGGGGTCTGCTTGCTCCAATCCCGGGGTGCTCACAGTAGTTCACACTGCCTCGTGGGGAGCAGGCGCTATGCTCTGTTTCCTCATTAATACTCTCACCACACCTGGACTGCGGGTATTGACCCATTTTACAGATCACAAACTGAGGGTCTGAGTGGTTAAGTAACTTGGGCTAAGTGAGCTGGGATCGGAACTCAGGCCTACTTGACCCCAGAGGTCTCACCCACTCCAACCCTGCGGGGCTTTGCTACCTTCATGTGCTGCCTCCCCTAAAACTCTCCCTAACCATCCTCTGGGGAGCTCCCCCAAAGGGCCCTGTCTGGACTCCAGCCCCAGGGATTCTAATGTACTGACTGGGGTGTGGCCTGGGTGTCAGGGGTTCTCAGTCGGTTAAGCGTCTGCCTTCAGTTCAGGTCACGGTCCCAGGGTCCTGGGATCGAGCCCCGCATCGGGCTCCCTGCTCAGCGGGGAGCCTGCTTCTCCTCCTCCCTCTGCCCTTCGCCTCCCCAGTTTGTGCTCTCTCTCTCTCACATAAATAAAATCTTTTAAAAAAATTACATAAACGATGTCACAGCACATCATGAAGACAATAAGTGCATCAAATATTTCTGTCGTTGTTGTCATAATGTCCTTTGTTCAGTAAACACCCCCCCAACACACACAAATTGCAGCCACAACATCGTGTCCATCGTGTATTTTCCTCCTTGTGATCTCAAGCAGATACATCATAAACATATACATGAAGAAGGGTCATATTTTCAGGACAAATGCCAAATATTTTTTTCAGATTTGTAAATTTGTTATAAATATTACAAAATCATTTTTACAAATTTATTCTTTGCAAAAAACATATACATAAAATCGAAGTATGGTTTGTTACTCAACCAAACCACACAAAGAGTGACATTACGTGAGCAAAAATTGGGACTATTGCCAAGAATGAGTCTGTGAATGGGATATTTGAAAGTTTGAAGTGGAAACATGCCCCCGCGCCCCCCCGCCCCCCCAAGCTCTCACAGCCCGGATAGGCTGAAATTCTCTTTTCTTCAGATTAATCTGTGGGTTGCAGGGCCATGCATGGACGCCGTAATGGCAGCCAGAGAATGGGCTTGGGGAGGAGCAGGCTCCCGGGCTAGGGGTGCAGTGCAGACCCCTTTCCTTTGTATCTCCATCCATCCTTCTGAGACTCTGCACCAGGCCACGTGCCCACCGCTGCCCTGGCGGGATTCCTTGCTTAGCAGGGAAAATGCCCCAGGGAGTTCACCCAAGGTGGGAGCACATTACATTCCTCCGCTGGTGGCCTGAGTCCCCTGGGCCTGTCCTGAATATCTTCAGGCTCCGAGGCAAGGGCACAAAGGGACACCCACATACGATATGCAAAACTATTGATAAGTTATACCTTACGTTAATTTTTTTGAGAAAATATTTTCTCCCCTCCTACCTGAGTAGATATATTTTTGTAATGACATGAAAGGCCTGGTTCACATTAGGGATTTTAGTGCTTTCTAAATTTTTCTGCATGAGAATGGGATAGAGAGGAGAGCCCTGGAGCCCAGCCGTGGCCTGCCCCCTTCTCCCATCCGAGGTTCTGTCTGTGAGGGGCCAGGAGCCCAGGGGTCCGAGCTTTATCCAACCCCCTGAGTGCACCATAAGCGTGCACCATCAGTGGTGTGGCCTCCCTAGAGTGGACAGGTCTGGCAAGAGGCCCAGGCAGGCCTGTGATAGTAGGGTGGGGGTTTCTGGGCTCTGGGGTGTGGGCTTTGGGTGGGCCCAGAAGCCCACCTTGCACCCCCTCACTCCTGGCTTCACTGGGAGAGGGCCTGAGCAGGCCGTGTGAGTAGTGAGGGGTGGACTCCTCCTCCAGGGCAGGTGCTGATGTCCCCATACTGCCTTTTCTGTTTGCTGCTGTTGTTCACGGAACGCCAGGTGGATAAATAAACAGTCCAGAGGCCTCTTGTGAATTGGTTCAGTTTCCTGGAACCCACGGAGACGGGACATCCACGTCCCTCCAGGTGTAGCTGGTGCTGCCTCACAGGTCTCCTGCTCTGGGGGAAATAAAGAAGTTTCTTTCAGCTCCTTGTTGGAGAAGTCGGTGCTCGGGTGCAGGGCATGCAGATCCTCCACCTATGGGGGCAGGAGGAAGGACAGGAGAAGCGTCTGGGTCACGGCGGCAGGGGGGCCCTGGCAGGAGAGGTAAGGAAGCTGACAATCAAGGGAGGACCAGAGCCTAAAACAGGTCTCGAGGTTGGGGCCCGGCTAGGGGGCCTCCATCCTGGCAGCACCCAGGGTCCCCAGCTTTGTCACTGCTCCTTTCTCCCATAGGGAGCACCGAGTCGGGAAAGACGGTGTGATGAGCTCGTGGCTCCAGAGTCTGGTCCCAGCACAAGTGTGTCGAGGGGAGGGGGATTCTGCTGTTGAAATGTTAGATCCACTGTCTGCAAATGGATAATGACTCTATCACTTGGCTGATACGACCCTGAGAACATGGGAGGTGGGGGGCATAAGATCAGCCATCTTTGAGCAAACACTGAGTGCTGGGAAATGTGGGGATGGCTTCTCAGATCTACAGTAATGAAGGGGACAAAGTTGGTCCCTGCATTGGGTTGAATGGTGACTCCGAATAACATGTGTCCCTGTCCAGATCCCTAGAAACCCATGCATGTTGCCTCATTTGGAAAAAGGGTCTTTACAGATGTAATTCAGTTAAGGATCTTTTTTTTTTTTTGATGCTAACAATATTTTTTTTATTATTATGTTATGTTAATCACCATACATTACATCATTAGTTTTTGATGTAGTGTTCCATGATTCATGGTTTGTGCATAACACCCAGTGCTCCATGCAGAACGTGCCCTCTTTAATACCCATCACCAGGCTAACCCATCCCCCCACCCCCCTCCCCTCTAGAACCCTCAGTTTGTTTTTCAGAGTCCATAGTCTCTCAGATGAGATTATTCTGGATTACCTGTGGCAGGGGGGGAACTCATCCAGCGACAGGTGCCTTATAAGAGACAGAGGAGGAGACAGGTGCACAGAGGAGAAGCTCATGTGATCGTGGGGGCCAAGCCTAGGGCGACCGAGTCACCAGATCATCCCTAGAGCCTCCAGAGGTGAGCATGGCCCTGTGACCCTTTAACTTGGGACTTCTGGCTCCAAAACTGTTAGAGAAGAAATTTCTATTGTGTTAAGCCACCAAGTTTGTGGTAATTATGGTGGCAGCCCCGGGAAACCAATACAGGCCTTGAAAATGGAATCATTAAAATCTGCTGACAAGGGGTGAGTGGTCAAGTTGAAGTGAATTCTGGGATTGTTCGTTGGTTTGACATCAGCCAGCACTTGAGCTGGGTGAGGCGGAACAGGAGAAGGGTGGGGGATTAGTAGGAGATTTGCGGAACGGAGTGGCGGCAACCTGCACAAGGTAGGTTATAGAATCCTGAGCTTCTGTGGGAGATGGCCCAGATGTTGGATTCGAATTTCATTTATCAGATATTTCTAACTACAGATGACCCTTGAACACTGTGGGTTTGATTGAACTGTGTGGGTCCGCTTATATGCGGATTTTTTACAGTACAGTCCTGTAAATGTATTTCCTCTCCCTTATGATTTTCTTTTTTAAAAATTATTATTATTTTTATTTTTTAAAAGAATTTATTTATTTGAGAGAGAGAGAGAGTGAGCGAGAGAGCGCAAGCAGGAGGGGCAGAGGGAGAGGGAGAAGCAGACTCCCCACTGATCAGGGAGCCCGATGCAGGGCTCGATCCCAGGACCCCGGGATCATGACCTGAGCCAAAGGCAGTTGCTTAACAAACTGAGCCACCTGGGTTGTCCCTCTCCCTTGTGATTTTCTTAATAGCGTTTTCTTTTCTCCAGCTGACTTTATTGTAAGAATACGGTTTATAATACATATAACACACAAAAGGTGTGTTAATCTATTGTTTATGTTATTGGTAAGGCTTCTGATCAACAGTAGGCTATTGGTAATTAAGTTTTAGGGGAGTCAAAAGTTATGTGTGGATTTTTGACTGTGGGGCAAGACAGTTGGTACCTCTAACCTGTGTTATTCAAGGGTCAGCCCTTGTATTTGTAGATTGTTTTGAAAATCTCTCCCTCTCTCCCTCCCTGCCTCCCTCCCTCCTTCTGTCCCTCCCCCTTCAGTTTCTCACGCACACACTCACACACACTCATTCAGTGTGACCGACTATTTACATACCAGGGCCCACCAACACATTGACTTGTTCTTCTGGGTTCACTTGATTTGGTGTAAACCTTAAAATTAAGCTTTTGCCATCTCTCTGACAAACTTGTTAACAACGGTTACCATTTGCAACTAATTGTCTTTGTGAATCAGAATTTCCTCAAAATTCTATAGCCAGGAAAAAAAAAATTGGAAAATAAGGCTGATATGGAGCCATCAACCATAACCTTCGATTTTTTAATTGCATCCAGATCCGAAGGGGTGTTTTGCTCATACTTAAAGAAACACAACCCAGATGGTAAGTTCCAAGTTTATTTACATCTTCCAAAACATTTAAGAATTTGGTCCATAGCGATTTTTACTAAAACCTCCATGTGCATTCCTTTTTTTTTTTTTTAAAGATTTTATTTGTTTATTTGAGAGACTGAGAGAGAGAGCAGAGAGGCAGATGGGGAGGGAGAGGGACAAGCAGACTCCCTGCTATATGCAGAGCCCGATGTGGGGATCCTTCTCACAAACTGAGATCATAACCTGAGCTGAAACCAAGAGTCAGACGCTCAATCGACTGAGCCACTTGGGCGTCCCATTATGTATTTAAAGAGGCGGTGGTCACTACTAAACACACCTTGGAAAGAGAAATCCAGGGAGTGAGTGCTTGTTTGGATTTATCTTTCAAGTCTGAAGGGTTGATGCTTGATTGGGCTCCAACCTTCACGAGGCCCCCCCTTAGTCTGGAGGCAGGATCCCCCACAACTCTTCACCCATGTGCACACCGAGTGCATGCTCAACGGCACTGCCATTCCTATGACTTGGCTTTCTAGAAATTCCAGGCAGAAATCCTTCTGGGCCATCATTTAATGTCAACACCTTGAAAAGAGCATCCCATCAGTGTGAATGATCATTTGGCAGTTCTGTTTACTCAAGAGATGGCTTCCCCACGTCGACCAGTTGTGACACATGGACAAGACACTGGACCAGCCAAGAACCATGGGCTATTTGCATGTGGAAGGCCACGCTGGGGTTTCCTGGTAAAAACCCGTCATTACCACCCCTTGTCAACTTTTGTCAAAGTGGAATCAGATGATAAACAACATAAGCATCAGCATTAGTTGGTCAAGAGTGGGACACTTTGGTGCAAGACACTCAACATCAGGCAAACCACCACCAGGCATGGATTTGTGTGGCATGGCACGCTCTCGGGAGACTCTGCCTGTGGGGAGCTATCCCCCATGAGCCCAGCCTGAATGTCCCAGCTCTTCTTCATGGATGCTTGGCCACCACTCAGGTTCTCTGATCTGTGGCATGGGTCTTGAGGGAGGCTTTCTAGTGTGTCTGGAGCCTTGGAAGAGTTTCTGTGTCCAGGTGTCTGAGAACAGGTGGTTGAGTCCCCTTAGAGGAGGGCTTTTGGTTGAAGCTTGGACGTCTGCTAGTCTCATCCCAAACTGTCTCTATTAGGTAGCTGAATTCCACTCCATCTGGGGGGGCATGGTCCTGGGCTTGTCCACGAGGCTCCTGTGTAGGCACAGACTCTGTAAATGAAGTCAGACTGTGGACAGGTGATGACCCCCCCCTGCTGCCCAGCTTCTGGATTATGACAAAAAACAAACAAACACACAAAAATCATGCATTTTAAAAAGGTTGGGCTACCCGCACGCCCTCTTCTACCTTTTTGGCAATGACATTTGTTGCCTAACACCTGGAAAGGGGGCCACCCCGGTGAGTGCACTCAGACCTCCGAAGGTTGGCGGCGGGGTTGTGGAGGGGAGCGGTGTCCTGCAACAGCTTGTGCATTTGGCTTTGAGATTGGTTGGCAACTCCAAAGTTGGTCTGAAAGTGAAGTTGCCTTTAATTTGGAATTGACAGAGCATGCCTCCTCAGTTCCTATTAGCATGTGGGGCTTTGAAAGGAGCTTAATAAATCCCCTAATGCTGGCGAGAAATCAATGTTCTAATTAGCATTCACA
This sequence comes from Callorhinus ursinus, assembly GCF_003265705.2. NCBI lineage: Eukaryota > Metazoa > Chordata > Mammalia > Carnivora > Otariidae > Callorhinus > Callorhinus ursinus. The sequence goes on from NW_027398004.1 coordinate 10,798, forward strand.
GCAGACAGCCATTTCCAAGAAAAACCTCCTGTCCCAGCAAAATCAGCGTGGATTTCCCATTTCAAACCTCTTTGGGAGAGCAATAACAGCACATGCTTTAAATTTATCGGGGCATCTTTCAAACAGGTGAATGCAGTTTGTGGGGATGGGGAATCCCAGTGGGGAGAATGTTCTGGGTTTTATGGTTTGAAGATGGTGGCTCCAGGAGGACTCTAGATGCAGACACCTGTACCACCTCCTCCCAGCTCCACGCCTGTGGCAGACATCACCGATTGATCACAGCACCTCTGTCTGGCTCACATACCCTTGCCGACAAGGTAGTTCAGCCAACACTTGCAGTGAAGCAGAAGAGATCAAGTTCTAGATCTAGTGGAGTTTACAGTCGAAGAGGGGACTGGTGTGGTGAGGGGCCCCCAAGAAAACACGCACAGTTATATCAGTGGTAGAGGGAGAGAGGAGTGGTTCTAGAACCTCTTATCCTGGGGACGCTAAGGAGGGACAATTGAGTTCTGGAGGATAGGTAGGTAGTGGCTGGAGGAGGAAAGCATGTCCAGGGCATAGAAAGGCCAGAGTAGCTGTAGCAGATGGGCCATGACTCCAGAGAGCTGGGAGGACCAGACCACATGGCCTTGCAGGCCATGTTGAGAACCGTTGTCTTCATGGAGAAAGAGAAAAGCAGCCCCTGGATTCCAGGCACTGGCCTGGCCCCTAGAGCGGGGGCCATGGCTGTGGTGGGGGCTGGCCTGGCTCTCCCAGCCCTGCCCTCATGTCCCGTGGGCACAAAGAGCCTCATGGAGCACCAACGCCCGGCAAGACGCCCCCGAGGCCATGGTGGAGTGCAACAGAACAAGGCCACTTCCTAAGCATGTCGAAGCACAGATGCGAACAGGGTTGCTGTGCATGCCACAACACAGCAAATGTCCTCTCTCAATTAAAACGAGGGACCACTGCTCCTTCGCCTTACTCCGGGCTGCCCTCCCGGCGGACAACATTTATTATTGGGACACTTCATCACCGCACTGCACCTGCTTCCCGACCACACCCAATCTAGAGCCAAGTCTGGCTCCCTTGGACCAGCCCCAAGGCCACCACACAAGCCAAGCCCTCTGCCCTTTCTGACACCCTCTGCCCAGATGGCCCTTGGTCGCCCTGGCTGTCCGGCCTGTCTCCCTGTTTCCGCGAGGTGCTCGTTTCAGGTGGAGTTGGGGAAGGAGTGATGTCTGTGTCTTCTCTTCCTCCCGCTCCTCATCTTGCTCAGCTTCTGATGCCCTCCTGCTCAGAGGGCAGAGGGGAGAGGCGGGGAGGGCAGTCAGGAAGCTATTACTTGGCTTGTACTGTCATTGTGATCTCATATGGGCTCCCCCTGGACCAGCTGGGCTTTTTTTTTTTTTTTTTTTTTTAAAACTCTCTTTCCTGAGAACTGTCTGAAGTCTCCAGGGAATCCTACCCTCACGCTCTCTGGGGTAGGCTTTGCAGAGTGCCCTTGGCCTCAGTGAGCACATTTCCTCAGGATTGGCATGCCCAGCCTCTCTCTAGCTGGGCCTCTCAGCAGCTTTCCATCTTACCCTTTGGACTGACTTTGGGGGTGTGGGCTGCCCTCACCCTCACTCTGCCATCAGAGTGGTGGGCGGGTCCACTGCGTGTCTCTAATTGTCCAGGGGAGTGTCAACCCATTGTGTGCCCTACGCTACAGGGGACAATATGAAGATTCGGAGGGTTCCTCTTGGGGCCCTGCTTATGAGATTTAAGGGGAAGGGGGAAACACCCTTGACTCTTCTTCCCTTTTGGGAGGGTGGCAGAGAGGACTCATAGGACATCAGTGGCTCTTTCCAAAACTCTGTTCCTTATTCCCTGCTATTCCTGGTGATTCTGACCCTCAGTGTGGGTGAGGAGTTTAGGTGCTTTCATGCATTCCTCTGGAATGTGAAATCGATTGTCCTGGTGTGTCAGAGGAAACTTCTACAATATTCAGATGGTCCCCCCCTGTCCCTGCTTTCTGCCTTTGCCCCTCAGAGGTAGCCTGGCCTGGAATGAATGAGTTCTCATCTTGTACATCCTCAGCCTAGGGCGGCTGCTGATTCTGACTGCACTCCTGAGGACCAGAGGGTTTGCATCTGTCCCATATCCCGTGGTACCAAGGCCCGTGGCCATCAGGGTGCAGTGGAGCTCCAGAGCCGGTGCTGGTGATGGGACCCGGCCGACAGAGGAGCCAAGGTGCCTGTGCCAGACGGCCTCCCCTCACGAGGAGAGACTGTGACAGCCACCGATACCCCTTGAAGTCTGTGCAGACCTAGTGTGAGTTGAGTGGACTCTGGTTGTCCTCCTGAAAAGCATGACCATTTAGTTTGAGGGGACAGTGGCGACCCCCAACAGTGGCTAAGAAGGTTTCCAACTTCTCATCGGTCCTCTCTGCTCTGCAGGGGAAGCTGTGCCAAGCGCCAGTCTGCAGTTCCCGTTGCCATCCACTTAGAAAGGCTCTTGGCACAACCAGGGACCAGCATGACAGGGAGAAAGAGCCCAGTTTTCTTTTCGGAAGTTCCAGCCAAATCGGGCTTGTTGAAGCACTTCACTGAATCCCAAGAGAAAGACTCTTTGCGTCCAGCTCTGAATGTAGGATTCCCGTTCTCATGTGGATTCTCTTCCAGTGGAATTTGGAGAGAGGCCTGGACTTGGAGGCTGCCACTCATTGCGTGATCACAGGCAAGCCACCCAAGCTCTGTGAGCTTTGGTGTTCTTGCTTGCACAATCGGCAATAGGAAGCACATGTATGGTGAGCTGTTTCTCGACACTGGGCATCAGATCACAGAGGTGTCTGGCGCTTGTCACAAGCATCATGGCAGCCTCATAGGTGGAGACTGTGCTGGGGGCCACTGGCTGGCACCATGGGTGACTTACTCTTCTTCTTCTGGTGCAATATCCCCAGCCCCTCAACTGCAGAGACTGTGCCTTCCATTCCTGGCACTCAGCTCTGTGACTACCACACGGAAGGTGCTTGACTAGATGTGGCAAGGATGCATGTTAATTGGGAGGGAGTTGACTTCTGGCTTTCACACATAAAATGAAGTTTTCATAAACTCATGAATCAACAGAATAAGTAGCATTTTTTTACATCATTAGTTTTTAATGTAGTGTTCCATGATTCATTGTTTGTGCATAACACCCAGTGCTCCACGCAGAACGTGCCCTCTTTAATACCCATCACCAGGCTAACCCATCCCCCCACCCCCCTCCCCTCTAGAACCCTCAGTTTGTTTTTCAGAGTCCATCGTCTCTCATGGTTCATCTCCCCCTCCGATTTCTCCCCTTCCTTCTTCCACTCCTGAAAATAAGTAGCATTTTACTGAACACCTACTATGCCCAGTGATTTACATATGTTTTATCATGTGACCTTCACAATAGTCCTGTGAGGTACTGTTTCCTGTTTTACCTGTGAAGAAACTGAGGCAGCTCCGGCTTGGTCAAGATTAGTCAATACATAAGAAGGAGGGGCAGGATTTGTATGGAGTCTGACCCCTCAGACTGTGTTCTTTGAATTCCTTTAGGCTGCCAACAGGTAGACATCTGGTAGACCATGCTTGTTACAAAGTATAATCATGGTCTAGCAGGGAAATAATGAACTCCAGACCCGAGGCTGAAGGAGGTGCCAGCAGAAGGCCCAAGTCTCCCATAGCCTATGGGGATGAAGGACCAGATCGGGGCCTTCCCAGGGAGTGCACGGAGACTCCTCCACCCTGACTGACGTGGCCCCAACCTCAGGCCCGCCCAGCGAAGCAGCGAGGGAAGGCTGGGCCTTGGTCTGCCACTTCTTAGCCCCTTGACCCTATAGATGATGCATTTTGCAAGAACCACACTATTTTGTTTTGACTTCCTCTTGGGTTCCCAGAAAGTTTATTTACAGAGGTGAGATTGCCTCATAAGTTAAATTTTTTTTTTATTATGGTAAAATATACCTAACACAAAACTTACTTTTTTAACCATTTAACTTAAAAAGTGTACAATCCCATGGCAATAATTCGCAATTATGCACGTATTCCCAATGTTGCAAACCATCCCCA
>NW_027398005.1:0-14850 GCF_003265705.2 Callorhinus ursinus
ACGGTGAGGTTTCCTTCTGGGTGTAGGCTGAGTCTTCTGGTACTTCTCAGGTGGTCCCAATTCCTGGGGATTTGGAAACAGTCATCTGAGAACTGACTCCTGAGAAGAAAACCTAGGTTATGGTAGGGCCTTAGGGGCTTGGCAGGCTGAATCTAAGGGCACTATGGCTAGCTTCCCGGGGGTCTGAGTTGAGGCCATGTGTCGGGGTGACTGTGAAGCTCATGGTTTGCGGCAAGGGGGCCAATGAAAGTGCAGGTGTGCTTTAATGTGCATGCAGTTTACTCCTGCTCTGAACACTTTCCTGCGTTCCAAATGGCGTGTTTTCCTTCTGGGTGACAGGCTGAGTCTTCTGGTCTTGCTGGAGCCAGCCTTCGTGGACAGATCCCTCAGATGCCTCCGTAGGGTGACGGTTAGGATCTAGGGGCACGGCAGGCCTGACGTGCAAGCACAGTAGCCTGCTCAGTGGGGTTTGTCTAGAGGGCGTGGGTCATGGTGAGTGTCAGGATCATGGTCGGCCGCCAGAGGAGGCCCAATTTGTGCGTTGGTTGGGATGGGCATTCAGAGTTCTCGTGTTCTGAATGCTCTCTTGAGTTGCAAGTAGTGTGTTTGAACTCTTTTCGGCAAGCTGAGTCGTCTGGTGTCGCTCAGGTATTGCCATCCCTGGGGCTTTGGAGCCAGGCTTCTGGATCCAGAAACTCAGAAGCCAAACTAGGGATAGACTTACGGCCTAGGGTCATTTAATCCATGATCTGCCCACACTGGGGCAAGCTTCAGGGGGTGGGCGAACTGAGTTGGGGGTGTGGGATTAGGGTGAGTGTGAAGCACAGGGTTTGCAGGTAGGGGGCGTTGAAAGTGGCATTTCGCTGGGATGGGCACCCAGATTTCTCCTACTCAGAAAGTTTGCCCTGAGTTCCCAATGGTGTGATTCCGTTCTGGGAGACCGGCTGAATCCTCTGCTTTGCACAGGTGCCCCCGATCCCTGTGGCTTTAGAGCCAGGCTTCTGGGGCCAGAGACCTCAGAAGGCCGCGAGGGATAGGGTTAGGGCCAAGGGGCACATCATCCCCAACGTGGCAGCATCGGGGATTTGTCTTGAGGGCGTGGGTTAGGTTGAGTGTCAGGCTCGGGGTTTGCCGCCAGAGGGCGCAAAATTTGTGGATTCCTTGGGATGGGCATTCAGAGTTCTCCTGTTCTGAATGCTTTCCCGAGTACCAATTGGCGCATTTTCCTTCTGGGTGGCAGCCTGAGTCACTCGATATTGCTCGGGTGCCCCGAATCTGTGCGGCTTTGGAGCCAGGCTCTGGGGACTGACCCCTCACAAGCCAACAGAGGTTGAGGGTTAGCATATAGGGGCACGGGAGACCTGTCCTCCCAGCACTGCGTCAAGGTTCCCCGGGGTGAGGGTTGAAGGTGTGGGTCAGCGTGAGTGTCTTGCTCTTTTTTTCGGCCGGGGGACGGCTGAAAGGGTGGGTGCGCTGGGTTGGGCTTGCAGTGTTCTCCTGCTGTGAATCCTTTCCGGAGTTCCAAACAGTGGGGTTTCTCACTGGGTGGCAAGCTCAGTCCTCTGGTATTGCTCAGGTGTCCCTTGCCTTTGGGGCTCTGGGACGAGATCTCCGGGAACAAGGCACTCAGGAGCTAATCTAGGCTTGGGGTTAGGGACTAGGGGCATGGCATGCAGGGTTCTCCTCCCAGTGCTTTCAGAAGTGCCAAATGGCGCATTTTGCTTTCTGGTGTCAGGGTAAGGGCCTAGGAGCACGGCAGGCCCAAATTGCCAGCACTATGGCCTGCTTCCCTGGGCGTTTGACTTGAGGGCGTGGGTTAGGTTGAGTGTCAGGCTCAGGGTTTGCCACCAGAGGTCGAAGAATGTGTGGTTTTGCTGAGATGGGCATTCAGAGCTCTCCTGCACTGAATGCTTTCCGGAGTTGCCAGTGGTGCGGTTTCCTTCCGGGTGGCAGCCTGAGTCCCTTGATACTGCTCGGGTGTCCCGAATCCTTTGTGCGTTGGAGCCAGGCCCTGGAGACAGACCGCTCAGAAGCCAACCTAGGGTAAGGATTAGCGCTGAGGGGCATGACAGGCCTGATATGCCGGTGCTGCGATAAGCTTCCCGGGGTCTGAGTTGAGGCTGTGGGTCGGGGGGAGTGTCAGGCCCAGAGATTGCGGCGTGGGCACTTTGAACTTGGGTTTCTTTGGGATGGACCAGCACAGATCTCCTGTTCTGACTGCTTCCTGAAGTTCCCAATGGCACATTTTCTGTTTTGTGGCAGACTGAGTCCTCTGGTAATGGTCAGGTGTCCGAAATTCCTAGGACTTTGGAGTCAAGCCCCTGGGGACAGACCCGCAGAGGCCTCTATGTTGACAGTTAGGGCCTAGGGGCACGGCAGGGCTGACGTGTAATCACTGTAACCTGCTCTGGGGGAATTTTCTTGAGGGTGTGGGTCAGGTTGTGTCAGGCTCTGGGTTCGCCGCCAGAGGGCGCAAAATTTGTGCGTTGGCTGGGATGGGCATTCAGAGTTGTCCTATTCTGAACCCTCTCGGAGTTGCACATAGTGTGTTTGAGTGGTTTTTGGCAAGCTGAGTCCTCTGGTGTTGCTCATTTATTGCCATCCCTGGGGCTTTGGAAACAGGCTTCGGGATCCAGAAACTTAGAAGCCAACCTAGGGATAGAGCTAGGGCCCAAGGTCATTGGAGCACTGATCTGGCCATGCTGGGGCAAGTTTTGGGGGGCGGGGGATCTGAGTGGGGGACGTGGTTGAGGGTGAATGTCAGTCTCAGGGTTTGTGGGCAGGGGGCCATTGAATTGGCATTTCGCTGGGATGTGCATGCAGAGTTCTACTCGGAAAGCTTTGCCCCGATTTCCCAATGGTGTGGTTTCCTTCTGGGAGACAGGCTGAATCCTCTGGTATTGCTCAGGTTCCCCCAATCCCTGTAGCTTTAGAGCCAGGCCTCTGGGGTCAGAGCCCTCAGAAGCCAGAGAGGGATAGTGTTAGGGCCTAAGGGCACGGCAGGCCCAAATTGCCAGCACTATGGCCTGCTTCCCTGGGAGTTTGTCTTGAGGGCGTGGGACAGGTTGAGTGTCAGGCTCGGGGTTTGCCGCTAGAGGGCGCAAAATTTGTGCATTCCTTGTGATGGGCATTCAGAGTTCTCCTGCTCTGAATGCTTTCCCGAGTACCAAATGGCGCATTTTCCTTTTGGATGGCAGCCTGAGTCGCTTGATATTGCTCGGGTGTCCCGAATCTGTGGGGCTTTGGAGCCAGGCTCTGGGGACTGACCCCTCACAAGCCAACCGAGTGTGCGGTTTAGCACATAGGGGCACGGGAGACCTGACCTCCCAGCACTGCGTCGAGGTTCCCGGGGGTGAGGGTTGAAGGAGTGGGTCAGTGTGAGTGTCTTGCTCTTCTTTTCAGCTGGGGAAACGCTGAAAGTGTGGGTGTGCTGGGATGGGCATGCAGCGTTCTCCTGCTGTGAATCCTTTCCGGAGTTCCAAACGGTGGGGTTTCTCACTGGGTGGCAAGCTCAGTCCTCTGGCATTGCTCAGGTGTTCCTTGCCTTTGGTGCTCTGGGGCGAGACCTCCGGGAACAAAGCACTCAGGAGCCAATCTAGACTTGGGGTTAGGGCTTAGGGGCACGGTATGCAGGGTTCTCCTCCCAGTGCTTTCGGAATTGCCAAATGGCGCATTTTCTTTGTGGTGTCAGACTGAGTCCTTTGGTATTGCTCAGGTGGCCTAAATCCTGCATAGAGCCAGGGACCTAGGGAGAGAGCTCTCCGAAGCCAAGTGAGGGTCACGGTTAGTGCCCAGTTGCTCGGCACTCCTAGTCTGCGGAAACTGTGGCGAGCTTGGAATGGGCTGTATGTCTTGAGGGTGGGGTTCAGGTTGAGTGTCAGGCTCAGGGTTTGCCGTGAGGGGGTGCATAAAGTGTAGTTTTGCTGGGATGGGCGTTCAGAGTTCTGCTCTGAATGCTTTCCAGAGTCCCAGTGGCGGGGTTTCCTTCTGGGTGGCAGCCTGAGTCCCTTGATACTGCTCGGGTGTCCCGAATCTTTGGGGCTTTGGAGCCAGGTTCTGGGGACAGACCACTCAGAAGCCAACCAAGGGTTAGTCTTTGGGCTTAGGGCCAAGACATGCCTGATGTGCCTGCGCTGTGATGAGCTTCCCGAGGTGTGAGTTGAGGCCGTGGTTTGGGGGAGCGTCAGGCTCAGGGATTGTGGACTGGGCACATTAAATTGAGGTTCGTTGGGATGGACTGGCACAGTTCTCCTGCTCTGAATGCTTAATGGAGTTCCAAATGGCACGTTTTCCTCTTTAGTGGCAGGCAGAATCTTCTGGTACTGGTCAGGTGTCCCAATGCCCTGGGACTTTGGATCCAGGCTCTAGGGACAGAGCGCTGAGAAGCTAACCTAGGGTTAGGCTTAGGGCTTAGGGGCATGAGAAGGCTGATGTGCCGGCGCTGTGATGGGACTCCTGGGGTAAGAGTTGAAGCCATGGATCTGGGCGGAATGTCATGCTCAGGGATTGCAGCCTGGGCATATTGAACTTTGGGTTCGTTGGGATGGATCGGCACAGTTCTCCTGCTCGGAATGCTTACCGGAGTTCCAAATGGCACGTTTTCCTTTTTAGTGGCAGGCTGAGTCCTCTGGCACTGGTTAGGTGTCCCAGATCCCTGGGGCTTTGGAGCCAGCCTCTGGGGACAGAGCGCTCAGAAGCCAACCTAGGGTTAGGCTTACAGCTTAGGGGCATGAGAAGCGCTTCCCTGGGTCTGAGTTGAGGCCATGGGTCAGTTTGAGTGTCAGGCTCAGGGATGGCCGCCAGAGGGCGCCAAATTTGTGCGTTGGCTGGGATGGGCATTCAGAGTTCTCATGTTCTGAACGCTCTCTGGAGTTCCAAGTAGTGTTATTGAATTCTTTTTGGCAAGCTGAGTGCTCTTGTGTTGCTTAGCTATTGCCATCCCTGGGGCTTTGAAGCCAGGCTTCTTGGGACAGAAGCTCAGAAGGTAACCTAGGGATAGGCTTAAGGCCTAGGGTCATTTCCGCCCTGATCTGCCCACGCTGGGGCAAGCTTTGGGGGGCAGGGGATCTGAGTTGGGGCATGGGTGAGGGTGAGAGTCAGGTCAGGGTTTGCAGGCTGGGGGCCGTTGAAAGTGGCATTTTGCTGGGATGGGCATGCAGAGTTCTACTGGGGAAAATTTGTCGCAGGTTCCCAAAGGTGCTCTTTCCTTCTGGGAGACAGGGTGAATCCTGTGGTATTACTAAGGTGCCCCCTATCCCTGTGGCTTTAGAGCCAGACCTCTGGGGTCAGAGCCCTCAGACGCCAGCGAGGGATAGGGTTAGGGCCTAGGCGCAACGAAGACCTGATGTGTAAGCACTGTGGCCTGCTTACCGGGGGTTTGTCTTGTGGGTTTGGGTCAGGTTGAGTGTCCGGCTCAGGGTTTGCCGCCAGGGGGCGAAGAAAGTGTAGTTTTGCTGGGATGGGCATTCAGAGTTCTCCTGCTCTGAATGCTTTCCGGAGTTGCCAGTGGTGTGGTTTCCTTCCGGGTGGCAGCCTGAGTCCATTGATACTGGTTGGGTGTCCCGAATCCTTTGTGCTTTGGAGCCAGGCCCTGGAGACAGACCGCTCAGAAACCACCCTAGGGTAAGGCTTAGCGCTGAGGGGCATGACAGGCCTGATGTGCCGGCGCTGCGATGAGCTTCCCTGGGTCTGAGTTGAGGCTGTGGGTCGGGGGGAGTGTCAGGCTCAGGGACTGCGGCGTGGGCACGTTGAACTTGGGTTTCTTTGGGATGGACCAGCACACATCTCCTGTTCTGAATGCTTCCTGGTTTTCCCAATGGCATGTTTTCTCTTTTACTGGCTGACTGAGTCCTCTGGTAATGGTGAGGTGTCCCAAATCCCTAGGGCTATGGAGTCAAGCCCCTGGGGACAGACCTGCAGAGGCCTCTAGGGTGACAGTTAGGGCCTAGGGGCATGGCAGGGCTGACTTATATGCACTGTAACCTGCTCTGGGGGGGTTGTCTTGAGGGCGTGGGTCAGGTTGTGTGAGGCTCAGGGTTGGCCGCCAGAGGACGCCAAATTTGAGCGTTGGTTGGGATGGACATTCAGAGTTGTACTGTTGTGAACCCTCTCTGGATTTGCAAGTAGTGTGTTTGAATTGTTTTTGGCAAGGTGAGTCCTCTGGTGTTGCTCATTTATTGCCATCCCTGGGGCTTTGGAGMCAGGCTTCTGGATYCAGAAACTTAGAAGCCAACCTAGGGATAGACCTAGGGCCTAGGGTCATTGGAGCACTGATCTGGCCACGCTGGGGAAGCTTTAGGGGGCGGGGGATCTGAGTGGGGGGCGTGGGTCAGGGTGAATGTCAGTCTCAGGGTTTTTGGGCAGGGCGCCATTGAATGTTGCATTGAATTTGGTCCTCCTGATCACAGATGGGAAAGGTGTGTGCCAGAAGACGCTTCTTCAGACATGGACTCCCTCATGCTCCTGCAAGGACACCTATCTGTGTGGACTCCAATGCGCCCAATGCAGTGACGGTACTTTTGCTGTCTGGGTTTCCAGCGCTGCCAACAGCAAATGGTGCCCTAACCACTATGCTCCCAGCATAACTTATCATCCCATTTTCCAAACTCCTCATTGGCCACTGCTCCCCTACTCCCACTCCAATCCAGACACACACTGGCACATTATCTTTCTACCCACTTGACTCTTCTCTATTCTCAGCACAGAATTAGCTGCCCTCCCTCTAACTCACCAAACCTTCTTTCCAAACCTGCCTTAAATTCTCTTTTGAAAAGAGGCCCTTACTAGTGCTTTACCTGGTAGCTCTCCACTCCAAGAAACACAGTGGGCCTTCTTTACCTTCTTTTTCATGCTTCCTTCTTTTAAACGTATCCTCAGATCACATTCAAGCACCCTCAACAAGAGTATGGAACTTGGCTCATTTTATTTACACCTATTGCTTCTGCTTCCCCAGAACACTGCAAAGATGTTTTGTTTATTTCTGTCATTTACCCAGAGAGGACAGTTGAGTCTCCAGATGTAATTGTTGATGTGACTATTTCTTATTTCAGCTCAATCAGATTCTATTTCTTGTATTTTGAAGCTCTGTTTTTAGGTGTACACACTTAAGATTGTTGTATTTTCTTGGTGAATTGACTTTTTTCTTAAGATTTATTTATTTTGAGAGAGTGAGAATGAGAGAGAGAGAGAGTACATGAGAGCGGGGAGGTTTAGAGGGAGAAGCAGACTCCCTGCTGCGCAGGGATCCCGACGCGGGACTCGATCCCGGGACTCCGGGACCATGACCTGCGCTGAAGGCAGTCGTTCAACCAACTGAGCCACCCAGGCGCCCCGAATTGACTCTTTTATCATTATGTGATGTTCCTTTCTACCCATGGTAAATTTCATTCTTATAAAGTCACTTTTTCTGATATTTCATTTATAGTCCTACTTTCCCCTGATACCTATCCTTGACAACCACTCATGTGTTTTCTATCACTGTAGTTTTGTCTTTTTCAAAAATGCTATAGAAATAGAAGAACAGAGCATGTAATTTATCGAAACTGGTTTCTTTCACTCAGGAAATTGCATTTGAGGCTCATCCAAGTTGTATGTATCAATAGTTTATTACTTTTCTGTTGCTGAGTAGTAACCCATTGTACAGGTGTACCACAGTTTATCCATTCATCCATAGAAGGACATTTGGGTAAAAACAAACAGATTTTAGCAAATACGAAAAGCTGCTATAAACATTCACAGGTATGTTTTTGTGTGAACATAGGTTCTTATTTCTTCCAGGAGTGGCATTGGTGAGTCATATAGTGTCTATATGTTTAGAAGAAATGACCAAATTATTTTCCACAGAGGCTGTACCATTTTACATTCCGACCAGTAATCTATGAGAGTTCAAGTTGCTCTTTTTCCTTGTTAACATTTAGTAAGGTCAGTAATTTTTAAAATTTCAGTCACTCTCAAGTGTGTATTGTGTTACCTCATCTTAATTTTAATTTGCATTTCTCTTCATTGATGTAGAACAATTTCCATGTGCATATTTGTCATCCATATGCCCACTTTGGTGATGTGTCTATCAAGATCATTTACCCATTTTTAAAAGCCAAATGTCCATTGACAAATGAATAAATAAGATGTGGTATATAAATATACAATGAAATATTACTCAGTCATCAGAAAGGATGAATACCTACCATTTACATCAGTGTGGATGGAACTGGAGGGTATTATGCTAAGTGGAATAAGTCAATCAGAGAAAGATAATTATAATATGGTTTCACTCATATGTGGAATATAAGAAACAGTGCAGAGGATCATAGGGGAAGGGAGGGAAAAACAGAATGGAAAGAAATCAGAGAGAGAGACAAACCATGAGAGACTCTTAACTATAGGAATCAAACTAAGGGTTGCTGGAGGGGAGGTAGGGGGTATGGGGTAATTGGGTGATGGGCATTAAGGAGGGCACATAATGTGATGAGCACTGGGTGTTATATGCAACTGATGAATTATTGAACTCTACATCTGAAACTAATGATGTACTGTATGTTGGTTAATTGAATTTTTTAAAAAAAGACAATTCAAAAACCATGAAAAAAATTAAAAATGGGTCATCTGTTTGCTAATTTTTGAGATTTGAAAAACTTTGATGTATTCTGGATACAAGTTTCTTGTTGGATTTATGATTTGCAAATACTTTCTAACAGTCTGTAGCTTGACTTTTTATTCTGTTTTTCTCAGAGCAAAAGTTTTTAATTTTGAGGAAGTCTAACTCCAGGTCATGAGATTTTCTCCTACGTTTTCTTTAAAAATTTTATAGTTTTCACTTAGCATTTAGATCGATGATACATTTTAACTTGATTTTGTACTATACACTGTTAGGTTTATGTAGAGGTTCTCTTTTGTTTCTTTTTTTAAAAATATGGGTGTCTAATTGTTCTATTACCATTTATTGAAAAGACCAATATTTCTCAATTGAATTGTCTTACTCCTTCATAAAAAACTCTACCAGTCCTCTTTGTGTGGGTCTATTTCTGGACTCTAATCAGTTCTACCGATCTATGTGTATATCCTTTAGCTAATACCACACCATATTGATTATTATAGCTTTATCTTAAAATCAAGTAGTGTGATTCTTCTGACTTTATTCTACTTTTTCATAGTTGTTTTAGCTATTCTATTTCCTTTGCTTTTCCATAAACTTGTTGAATCAGCTAGTTTATATCCAAAAACATCCTGCTGGAATTTGGATTGTTTCGAATGTATAGATCAATTTAGTGAGAATTGACATCTTCACTATGTGAGTCTACCAGTCCATGAATGCAGTATATCTCTGTACTTACTATTTAAGTCTTGATTTCTTTTATCAGCATTCTGTGTTTTCAGCATACAGATCCTGTGCATATCCTATTAGATTTATACCTAAGTATTGCATTTTTGGAGCTATTGAAAGTAAGATTTTAATTTTGGGTTTCCAATTATTTAATTTTAGTTTTATGTAAATACAATTAATTTTGTGTATTATCTTGTATCCTGCAACCTTGCTGAACTTATCGTTTCCTTGTGATATTCCCTAAGTGCCTCCCAGGCTAACTGATATGAAAAGATCCACTGAGTGCCAATTCAGCAAATGTGCTCCATGCCTTCCTAAGCTGACTAGAGGTTCTTACTAGTCACTACTAGCAGTTCTTCCAGGTGCCACAATGCCAAGTGCATCACCCTCTGAAAAAACCATGGACTGGGACGTCTGGGTTGCTCAGTTGGTTAAGCGTCTGCCTTTGGCTTAGGTCATGATTCCAGGATCCTGGTATCGAGTCCCACATTGGACTCCCTGCTCCATGGCGATCCTGCTTCTCACTCTGCCTGCTGCTCCGCCTGCTTGTGCACTCACTCATGCTCTCTCTCTCTCTCTCTGATAAATAAATAATAACAATAAAAAGACCATGGACTGGCCAGAGACCTACCTGCCCACTCAGCCTAAGCCGTTTGACCCCAGGAGGTAAAGGTTAGAGTCATGATACATTGTTTGCACCAGAGAGGTGACTTAGTGCAGCTGTGTCCAGTACCCATTGTGTGCTAAACTCTGGTGCCCAAGAAGGCTGCTAGAAGTTGGGAGGAGGCAGTCAGGCCTGCCCTCCCACTAAGGCAAAGTCCTGGGGTATTCCATTCCCACCCATTCTGGACCCACTGCAGCCACAGCCTCCACTTTAGTCACCTTTCATGCAAAATAGTGGGAAGAGAAAAGTGGTAAATAAAAAAAGACGAAGGAATAGTAGGCCTGATCTCTAGGCTGCAGAAATAGACCAAACATACAGAAGCATTAGGGAAGGAAATGAAAAGCAATCCCTTTGTATGTAAGAGGGGAGCTGATAGTCTCTGATGTGGTTGTATTTCAAATACTGAAAACTGATTTAATATCATTCTGAATGTGCTGCAAAGGTGAAAGTAAGGATCTCTGAAAATCAGAGAGACAGCAGGAAAGCCAGAACTGGACAGTTAGCCCAGACCTGGTTCTCTAAAAAGAACACACACCCCCAAGTTGGGGGAAATATTACTGTTGGGGCAATATCATCCTGCAGGGCACCCACTTGCCTAAGTCCCCATTTGCCTTCTTAGGACTATCTGCAATGCAGCAAGACTTCAGGCATTAATGGATGAGTTTCTCCACACCCCCTACCCACATCACGTGCTCCTGAAGTTTTCTTCAGTCCCTTCATCCAACAGCTGGACACGAGTCACCCTCTAAATAATAAGAAACAAAGACTGCAAATACAAGATAAACTATTAAGGAGAAAAAAACAAACACACAAACAGTGGTCTTTGATCCAAGCACCAGACAGAATGATTTAAATGCATACTTCCCACTTTGAATGTAAAGACACTCAACTCTGAGGACAGGAAATAAGATTTAGAAACCAAGACACTCAGTTAGAAGGTGCAGAGCCTCAGACCTGTGTGGAATAGTAATTGCCTAACCCTCTCCTATTCCCATTCTTGCCTTTCTCCTATCTCCTGCCAAGTCTGCAATCCTCACTGCCTATGATGCTTGTAAAGCAAACCCCAGAGGATGAACTTGAGACTTTGAGGAATGATGAGGATTAAAGGGAGAGTCAGGCCTTGATTACAGTAGACTATAAAGAACTGGTTGAAATCACTCCCTGAGAAAAACCTTGTTTTTTTAAACAGGAAGGAAGGGAAGGGAGGAAAGCAGAAAGGAAGCTAAGGAGGAAGGAGAAAAGGGAGGAAAGAAGGAAGGGAAGGAAAAGAAATTACTTATAAATTCAAGAAGCAAATAATTGACAGGGCTTATTGGGGGGGGTTGTTGGTGCGCAAAAAGAACTGGAAGCAGAAGAAAGTAAGAAGGTTAATGTAAAACCATCCAGTGACAGAAGCCTTGGACAAGGGGTTAGGAAATTCACGTTCTAGTCACTGCTCTACCACTGACTTACTAAGTTACAAGTGCAATCCCTTCTCTGGGTCTCAGTCTCTTCACCTTTGCACTGGGGGTATGTGGAGACAGTGCTGCCACCAAGGTTCCTGCATGCTTTGCTGTCCTGGGAGAAAGGTAGACCTGCTAACAGAGAATGAGGCTATCAATGGGGATATATAACATTTACTCAAAGTAGTAATGGATTCAGTAAATACAAATGTCAGCTGTTTATGAGAGATTTCTAATACTCCCAACCACCCACTACTTTACATAAATTTCTTCATATTGCTCATATTATACTGCAACTTGCCCTTTTAAAAAACAGCTTTATTGAGATACAATTCACATACCATAAAATTCACACATTTAAAGTGTACAGTTCAGGGGCGCCTGGGTGGCTCAGTCGTTAAGCGTCTGCCTTCGGCTCAGGTCATGATCCCAGGTTCCTGGGATCGAGCCCCGCATCAGGTTCCCTGCTCCGTGGGAAGCCTGCTTCTCCCTCTCCCACTTCCCCTGCTTGTGTTCCTTCTCTCGCTGTGTCTCTCTCTGTCAAATAAATAAATAAAATCTTAAAAAAAATAAAGTGTACAGTTCAGTGGTTTTTAGTACATTTACAGTTATGCAACCATCACCACAGTCAACTTTAGAACATTCCCATCAACCCAATAAGAAACCCTGTATCCATTAGTATTCACTCCCCATTTCCTCCCAATCCCACCCCCCTAGCCATAGATACTTACCTAGTCTACTTTCTGTTTCTACAAGTTTGTCTATTACAGACCTTCCAGATAAATGGAATCATACAATATGTGGCCTTTCATGTCTGTCTTCTTTCACTTAGCATGTTTTCAAGAGCTTCATCCATGTTATAGCCTGTATCATCACTTCACTTTGTATGGTCAAGTAATATTCCATTGTATGGATATGCCATACATAGTGTTTACCTATTCATCCACTGATGAGCATTTAGGTTGTTTCCAACTTCTGGGTATTGTAAATAATGCTACTGGAAGTATGCACACTCAACTTTTGTGTGAACATATATTTTCATTTCCCCTGATTATATATCCAGGAGTAGAATTTTTGGGTCAAGCAACGACTCAATGTTTACCTTTTTGAACAACTGCCAAACCGTTTTCCACAGTGGATGCAACCTTACACATTCCCATCATCAGGGCATGAGTGTCCCAAATTCTCCACGCCCTTGCCAACAATTGTTATTACCTGCCTTTTAGATTCTAACTATCCTAATGGGTGTGAAGTGGTATCTAACTGTAGTTGCAGGCTCTAGACATTATCTTCATTCCTACGTACTTTCCATCCTATGTACTTCCATCAAGATGGAAGCTCCAGGCTTCCAAGTTTTCCCAGAAACCCCAGGAATGAAAGCTGACTTGAAACTCTCTCACTTCCCAGGATTCCCACTACAATTTCATTTGTGGCTTCTGTCAATTCCATACTTGAATGCCAAAAAGTGATGCATTAAGAAGCTTTGATTTACTGGGGCACCTGGGTGGCTCAGTTGGTTAAGCATCTGACTCTTGGTTTTGGCTCAGGTCATGATCTCAGGGTCCTGGGATCAAGCCCCGCATTGGTCTCCATGCTCAGCAGGGAGTCTGCCTGAGAATTATCTCTCTCACTCTCTCTCTGCCCCTTCCACCCCTCTCTCCTCCAAAAATAAATCTTTTTTATTTTATTTTTTATTTATAAAATATTATCCTTTATTTATTTTTATTATTTTAATTATGTTATGTTAGTCACCATACCATACATCTGTTTTTGATGTAGTGTTCCATGATTCATGGTTTGTGTGTAACACCCAGTGCTCTATGAAATACATGCCCCCCTTAATGCCTATCACCAGGCTAACCCATCCCCCCACCTCCCCTCCCCTCAAGGAGAAGCTTTGATTTACTTACTTGACACAACGAGATGCTTTGATTTACTTACTTGAGACTTTAGTTATTTTCATGAGGAAGGTATTCAGAATATTAAGAAAATATATGTTGTAAAAAAATGGAAGTCTGCATTCACTTTTTGTTTTTTTTGTTTTTTATTTTGAGGTAATTATAGATTGAAGGAAGCTGCAAAGATAGTACAGAGAGGTCCTGTGTACCCTTTACCCAGTTTCACCCAGGGGTTACTACACCAAATCAAAACCAAGAAACTGAAACCGATACAATGTATTAGTATAGTTCTATCAATGTAGCACAACTATAGATTTGTGCATCCACCACCACAATCATGATACAGAATTATTCCATCATTACAAAGACTTCCCTTGTGCTACCTCAATCTCTCCATAATCATACTCATCCCTCTCCCCTCACAATTCCTAGCCCATGAAAACCAACTGTCTGTTCTCCATTTCTATAGCTTTATTATTTCAAGAAAGCTTATCATGGAATGATATAGTATGAGACCTTTGGAGATTGGATGTTTTCATTATGAATAATACCTTTTATGTCATACAAATTGTTGCATATATCAAGAGTTTGCTCATTTTTATTGCTGAGTAGTAGTCCATGATATGTAAGAAGCACAGTTTCTTTAACCATTTCTTTAGTAAAGGACATCTTGGTTGTTTGCAATTTTTTTACTATTACAAATAAAAGTACAGTGATCTTCTTGTTTACTTTCAATTTACTTATATCAGTATATTTGTAGTGAGTTCCTTATGCATACCATATAGTTGGGTCATTTTTTAAATCTACTATTTCACTATTTGTCATTTAATTGATGTATTTAGACCATTTGTTCTAATGTAATTATGGAAATGTTAGGGCTTAAGTCTGACATTTATTTTTTTAAATAGAATTTGTTTTTCAGAGCAGTTTTAAATTCACAGCAAAACTGAGAGGAAGGTACAGGGATTTCCCAAATACTTCCTGCCCTGACACATGGATAGTCTTCTGCTTTACCGATGTCCCCCACCAGAGTGGTACATATGTTACAATTGATTGACCTACATTGACACATCATTATCATCCAAAATTCATAATTTATATTAGAGTTGACTCCTGGTGTTGTACATTCCATGGGTTTGGACAAAAGTATAATCACATGTATCTGCCATTATAATATCATTCAGAGTAGTTTCACTGCCCTAAAAACACTCTGTGCTCTGCTTATTCATGCTTTCTTCCCACTAACCCTTGACAACAACTGACCCTTTTATGGTCTCCATAGTTTTACCTTTTCCAGAACATCATATAATTAGAATCATACAGTATGTAGCCTTTTCATATTGACTTCTTTGACTTAGCGATATGCATCGAAGTTCTTTTCATGACTCAATAGCTTACTTATTTTCAGTGTTAAATTTTGGTGTACCATTGTCTGGATGTACCCATTTGTTTATCCGTTCACCTAATGAAGTATACCTTGGTTGCTTCCAAGTTTAATAAAGCTCCTATAAACATTCATGTGCAGGT
>NW_027398006.1:0-2834 GCF_003265705.2 Callorhinus ursinus
CCCAAGTAAGGGGCATAGATATTTATAATTGTTAGATCTTCTTGTTGGATAGACCTTTTAATTATGATAATAGTGTCCTTCCTCATTCCTTATTACAGTCTTTGGTTTGAAATCTAGTTTGTCTGGTATAAGCTTTGCCATCACATCTTTCTTTTGATCCATTAACATGATAAATGGTTTTCCACCCCCTCACTTTCCATCTGGAGGTGTCTTTAGGTCTAAAATGAGTCTCCTGCAGACAGCATATCTATGGGTTTGCTTTTTTATCCAATTTGTTACGTTGTGTCTTTTGCTTGGGGCATTTAGCCCATTTACATTCAGAGTAACTACTGAAAGATATGAATTTAGTGCCATTGTATTACTTGTAAAGTGACTGTTTCTGTATATTATCTCTATTCCTTTCTGGTCTATGTTACTTTTGGGGATCACTCTTTGCTTAAAGGATCCCTTTTAATATTTCTTGTAGGGCTGGTTTGGTGATCCCAAATTCTTTTAGTTTCTGCTTGTCCTGGCAGCTTTTTATCACTCTTTCTATTTTGAATGATATCCCAGCTGGATAAAGTATTCTTGGCTGCATATTTTTCTCATTTAGCACCCTGCCCTGAATATATCATGTCAGTCCTTTCTGGCCTGCCAGCTCTCCGTGGATAAGTCTACTGCCAGTGTAATGTTTCTACCCTTGTATTTTACAGATCTCTCATCCGGAGCTGCTTCGGGGTTTTCTCTTTGTCTCTGAGATTTGCAAGTTTCACTATTATATGTTGGGTGTTGACCTATTTATATTGACTTTGATGGGATTTCTCTGTGCCTCCTGGACTTCAATGCCTGTTTATCTCTCCAGATTAGGGAAGTTTTCCACTATAATTTGCTCAAATATACCTTCTGCTCCCCTTTCTCTTTCCTCTTCTCCTGGGATCCCAGTTATTCTAATATCATTTCACTTTATGGCATCACTTATCTCTCGATTCTCCCCTCATGATCCAGTAGCTGTTTATCTCTTTTCCTCTCAGCTTCATTTTTCTATCTCATTTTGTCTTCAATATCACTAATTCTCTCTTCTGCCTCATTTATCCTAGCAATTAGAGCCTCCATTTTTGGTTGCATCTCGACCTGGTTTGATTTTAGTTCTTTTATTTCTCCAGAAAGGGATTCTCTAGTGTCTTCTAGGCTTTTTTCAATCCCAGCTAGTATCTTTATAATCGTCATTCTGCACTCTAGCTCCGACATCTTACTGTACTAATGTCTATATTAAATAGGTCCCTGGCAGTTGGTACTACCTCTAATTCTCTTTTTTGAGGTGGGGTTTTCTGTCTTGTCATTCTGTCAAAAAAAAAAATAGATGAATGAGAGAACAAAATATTAAAATGGCAACAATGACCCCAGAGAAATATACACTAAACAAATCAGAAGAGTCCTGAAACAAACAAAACAAACAAACAAACAAATTTAAAAAGAAAGAAAGAAAGCACTGAGTGTTATACGAAAACTATGGATTGTGGATCACTACATCAAAAACCAATGATGTATTGCATGGTGACTAACATAACATAATAAAATAAAAAAAAATATATATAAATGGTCTAAATAGGCCAATTAAAAGAGACAGACTGACCAAGTAGATTTTTAAGAAAGCACAACCCGACTTTATGTACTCTGTAAGAAACTTGTCTCAAATATAATATAGGTAGGTTGAAAGTAAAAGGATGGAAAAATATATCATGCAAACATTAATTTGAAAAATCATGAGTGGCTTTATTAAGATTAAGGAGATTTCAGAGCAAACAAATATACAAGGAACAAAACAACTAAATGGTAAAACAATTTCTCCATGAAGATGACAGAGGGATCTTAAATGTACATGTAAGCACCAAACAGAGCTTCAGAATACATGCAGTGAAAACTGAAAGGAAAAACAGAAAAATCCACATCTGTTGTTGAAATAAAGACTGGAACAACAACATCAACTAACAAGATCTAACTGATATTTACCTAGCACCCTTGCTAAGAACTCATCAAACATTCTTCTAGAATGACCATATCCTGTGATATAAACCAAATCTTAAAATTCTAAGACTTGAAATTATGCAGAGTATGTCCTTCAACCATAACAAAATTGAACTAAAAATCAATAACAGGAAGACAACAGGAGAATCTCCAAACACTTGGAAATTAAATTCAGGCTCAGAGTGGAAAGAAATAAGACATGTTACAAACTTTGATCCAACTTTAATAAACATCATCAATATTCATTAAAAAAAAAGAGAGAATATAATCAGGTGAACAGAATAGAATAATACCGTGGCTCCTGTGTGCATTTTGGTCTGTTGTTAGAAAGTTAGTTTCCAAAATTGTAAAGAAAGAAACCTTATATCTGTACAAATACAAAATTAAATACGATGAAAGGATAGAATGTAACACTAAAATGAAAATTAAAAGACAAGAAAAACAAAAGAGAAAAGAAACCCAACAACAAAAAGGAAGGGATATAAACAGACAAGTGAACAGAACAGAGCCATACTCTATATCCTGAGTGTATTTTGGTCAGTTTGTTAGAAGAAACTGTATCTCAAAGTGGTAAAGAAAGAAAAACTCTCTCTTTCTCTCTCTCTCTCTATATATATATATATATATCTCAAAATAAAATCAAATACATTGAAAAGGTAGACCATAACTGTAAAGATGAAAATTTAAAAAGACTTTAACAAAACAAAACAAAACAAAACAAAGAAACCCCCAAAAATGGAAGAAGAAAAAAGAGAGAGAGAGAATATGGTCAGACAGATGAACAGAACAGAGCCATGCACTAGATTTTGGGTGTATTTTGGTCTGTTAGA
>NW_027398006.1:2934-14835 GCF_003265705.2 Callorhinus ursinus
AGACAGGTGTATAGAACAGAGCCGTATACTAGATTCTGGGGTATTTTGGTCTGTTAGAAGAATCTGCATCTCAAAATTGTAAAGAAAGAAAACCATGTGTGTGTGTGTGTGTGTGTGTGTGTACACAAAAATAAAATTAAATACATTGAAGGGATAGAATGTAACTCTAAAAATGAAAATTTAAAAAGAATTTTAAAAAGTTGATAAAATAAGAAATTGGTTGAAAAAGGAAAGAGGAAAAAAATTTAAAAAGTAAAATCAAAGACTAAAGAATCATGGGGAAAAAACCGATGAATTCTCTGTGCTGTCTTCCCCTAACGCTAGAGTTTTGCAGTTCTCACTGACGGGTACACTTGGTCTTGGCTGGTTGTTCTTGCTGATCTCCTGGAGGAGGGACATGTTGTGTTGATTCTCAAGTGTCTTTGCCCCCTGGGGAATTGCACTGCCCTTGCCAGGGGGCCAAGGCTACATAATCTGCTACTGTTTACTGTGGCTTTTGTTCCTTGAAGGCTTTCGGGGCAGCTTTAGAGGATGAGAATGAAAATGGGGGCCTCCCAATCTCCAGCCCCAGAGCCAAAAGCTCAGAGCCCCTCTCTTCTGTGGTCCCTCAGAGAAAAGCAGTCAATCACTCCTGTCTCCCTGATCTCCTGCCCGACTCGGTGCTCACCCAGCCTGTGACCGAGTGTTTCTATCTCAGGCACGACCCTGCTTCGAGTCTCCAAACTCAGCAGACTCCTGCCATCGGCTCCCAAGCCGCTCCTCCTGGAAGAAGAAGGGGAGTCTCCCAGTTCTGCAGCTTCCTGGGCCCCTGCTCAGAGAGCAGTCACCGGACTGGGCCATGGTTCCTGGTTTATGGCAGCTCTGAGCTGAGAGCCCACTCCTGGGCTGGCTGATTGCTGCCGGCTTCCCTGCTCTGAAGCCTGGGAGCTCTGCCACACTTAGGCATCCCCGGTCTTCCTGTGACATCAGGGATCCTGAGACCACACTGTCCCAGCAAGGGTTCTCACCCCTGCTTAGCCACCTGAGCAACGTCCCTCACCAGAGCAGACTTCTTAAAAGTTCCGATTTTGTGCTCCACTGCTATATCACTTTCTGGTAGCTAGCTTAACGACGCTCCCACCCCCGTGGATTATCTTCCTATATATTACTTCAGATTCACTTCTCCACACCTCCTACCTTGCAGAGGGTGGTCGCTTTTCTATTTGTAGAGTTGCACCTATTTTCTTCACTCTCTGGTTGAGTTCACAGGTGTTCAGAATGATTTGATAGCTATCTAGCTGAATTCCTGGGACAAGATGAAGCTAAGGTCTCCTACTCCCCTGCCATCTTGGACCTATCTCCTGTTCTCTCCTCTTTCATTCATGATTTTATTTATTTGGGTCCTTTCTCTTTTCTTTTTGAGAAGTCTGGCTAAGGGTTTATTGATCTTACTAATTCTTTCAAAGAACCAGCTCCTAGTTTCCTTTATCTGTTTCACCATTGTTTTTTAATTTCTGTATCATTGATTTCTGCTCTAATCTTTATGATTTCTCTTCTCCTGTTGGGTTTAGGCTTTATTTGCTGTTCTTTTTCCAACACCTTTAGGTGTAAAATGAGGTTGTGTATTTGAGACTTTTTGTGCTTCTTGAGAAAGTCCTGTATTGTTATATACTTCCCTCCTAGGACCACCTTTCCTGCATCCCAAAGATTCTAAGCATTGTGTTTTCATTTCCATTTGCTTCCCTTTATTCTCTTTAATTCTTCTTTAATTTCCTAATTGACCTATTCATTCCTTAATAGGATGCTCTTTAACCACCATGTATTTATGTTCCTTCCAATTTTTTTCTTGTGGTTGTCTTCACATTTTAAAGCATTGTGTCTAAAATTATGCATGGTATCCTCTCAGTCTTTTTGTATAAGATGATACCTGATTTGTGACCCAATATGTGATCTATTCTGGAGAATGTTCCATGTGCACTCGAGAAGAATGTGCATTCTGCTGCTTTAGGGCGAACTGCTCTGAATATATCCGTGAAGTTCATCTGGTCCATGTGTCATTCAAAGCCCTTGTTTCCTTGTGGATCTTCTGCTTAGATGATCTGTCCATCACTGTGAGTGGGGTGTTAAAGTCCCCTACTATTATTTTATTATTATCAATGAGTTTCTTTAATTTTGTTATTAATTGGTTTATATAATTGTCTGCTCCCAAGTAAGGGGCATAATGTTTACAATTGTTGGATCTTCTTGTTGGATAGACCCTTTTATTATGATATAGTTTCCCTCCTCATCTCTTATTACAGTCTTTGGTTTAAAATCTAACTTGTCTGATAGGAGGATTGCTACTCCAGCTTTCTTTTGATGTCCATTAGCATGATAAATGGTTCTCCACCCCCTCACTTTGAATCTGAAGGTGTCTTTGGGTCTAAAATGAGTCTCTTATAAACAGCATACCAATGGATCTTGTTTTTTTATCCAATCTGATACCCTGTGTCTTTTGACTAGAGCATTTAGTCCATTTACATTCAGGGTAATTATTGAAAGAAATGTATCTGGTGTTGTATTACCTGTAAAGTGGCAGTTCATGTAGATTGTCTCAACTCCTTTCTGGTCTATGTTACTTTTGGGCTCTCTCTTTGCTCAAACGATCCCCTTTAATATTCCTTGCAGGGCTGGTTTAGTGTTCACAAGTTCCTTTAGTTTTTGTTTGTCCTGGAAACTCTATATCAAATTCTAGTCTGAATGACAGCCTTGCTGGACAGAGTATTCTTGGCTGCATGTTTTTCCCATTTAACACCCTGAATATATCCTGCCAGTCCTTTCTAGCCTGCCAGGTCTGTGTGGATAGGTCTGCTGCCAGCTTTATGTTTCTACACTGGTAGGTTAAGGACCTCTTGTCCCAAACTGCTTCCAGGATTTTCTCTTTATCTTTGAAATTTGCAAGCTTCACTGGCATATGTTGAGGTGTTGACCTATTTTTATTGATTTTGAGGGGGGTTCTCTGGCCCCCTGGGCTTGAATGCCTTTTTCTGTTCTCCAATTAGGGAAGTTCTTAGCTATAACTTGTTCAAAGAAACCTTCTGCCCCTCTCTCCTTCTCTTCCTCCTCTGGGACCTTTATTATCCAGATATTATTTCACTTATGGAATTACTGAGTTCTTGACATCTCCCTTCGAGATTCAGCAGTGGTCTTTTTCTCTTCTTTTCAGCTTCCTTGTTTTCCATCATTTTATCTTCTATGTCACTGACTGACTCTCTCTTCTGCCTCACTTATCCTCACTTTTTGGAGCCTCCATTTGGGACTGCATCTCTGCAATAGCATTTTTAATTTGGGCCTGACTAGATTTTAGTTCTCTGAATTCTACAAGAAGGGATTTTCTAGTGTCTTCTATGCTTTTTCAAGCCCAGCTAGTATCTCTATAATCATTGTTTTAAATTCTACTTCAGCCATCTAACTTATATCCATATTGATTAAATCCCTGGCAGTGAGTACTACATCCTGTTCTGTCTTTTAGGGTGAATGTCTCTGTCTCATCATTTTGTCCAGAAAAGAATAGAAGAAACAAAGAGAAAAGACAACGAAAATAAAAACAACAGAAAAAAACAGACACAAAACAAAAGAAGAAAAAAATCAAACAAGAACCAAAACAAAAAACTAGATATTGGGTGTGTTGTGGTCTGCTTGTTACAGGAAACTAGATCTTGAAATAGGAAAGAAAGCAAAACTTACATATATCCATAAATAAATAAAATACAATGAAAGGAAACCAAAAATAATATATAGGATGTATATATATATTATAAAAATTTAAGAAGAATAAAAAAGAATCGAAAAAATAGAAAATATCTGAAAAAATAATACTGAAGACTAAAAAATTAAAAAAAAAAAAAAACGCAAATGCCATATACTGTTTTCCCCAAGAGCCAAAGCTTTGCAGTTCCCTACGATGTGTAAACTTGGTGTTTGAGTGAAGTTCCTGCTGGTCTCTGGGGGAGGCCCCTGTTGTGCTGATTCTCAGGTGTCCTTCCCAAGTGGGATTTGCTCTCCCTTGCCAGGAGGCTGGGCTCAGTGTACATGGCTCCAGACTCCACTGGGTGCCTCTCCTTTGCTCCCTTTAGGCTTTCAGCACCAATGGGGGATGAAAATGGCAGAGCCCGGATCTCTAGCCCCAGAGCTGAAAGCTTCACCCCCGACTCTTCAGTGCACCCTCACAGACAAGCAACCACTCTTGTCTCCATGGTTGCCCTCCTCACTCTGTGTTCACCCAGCATCTGACTCAGCGTTTTTATCTCGGGCCCGCCAACCCTCTTGAAGTCTCCAAACTTTCAGGACTGTTGCGGTGCGCACCCGCCCCCGACTCCTCCAGGGGGAGGGATGGGGGGGTCTCCCCATGCTTCTGCAGGTTTCTGGGCCCCTGCCAGGAGAGCAGTCGCCTGACCCTGTTCCTGACTTCTAGCCACCTGGAGGATAAAGCCAGCACCGGGATCACTGTTTGCAGCCAGCTTCTCTGCTCTAATGCTTAGGAACTCAGGCCACACTCAGGCAGCCCTGTTCTTTCTGTGACCCTGGGGATCCTGAGACCACACTGTCCCACCTGGGATTCTGCCCTGCTTCGCCACCTGAGTGCTTTCCAGCCAGGGACATCCCTACCAGAACAGACATCTGAACATTCCAATTTTTGCTCCACTGCTTATAAGACTTTGTGGTAGTCTCTTTAAGCAGGCTACCTCCCCTCCCCCATCCTCCTATATATCACCCAGATTCAAGTCTCCGCACCTCCTACCTTGCAAAAAGTGGTCACTTTTCTATTTGTAGGATTGCAGCATTTCTTTTCAGATCTTCAACTGATTTTGCAGGTGTTCAGAATGATTTGATAACTATCTGGGTGCCTGGGTGGCTCAGTCGTTAAGCGTCTGCCTTCGGCTCAGGTCATGATCCCAGGGTCCTGGGATCGAGTCCCACATCGGGCTCCCTGCTCGGCAGGAAGCCTGCTTCTCCCTCTCCTACTCCCCCGCTTGTGTTCCTGCTCTCACTGTCTCTCTCTGTCAAGTAAATAAATAAAAAAAATCTTTAAAAAAAAAAAAAGAATGATTTGATAACTATCTAGCTGAATTCCAGGGACCAGATGAACTTAGGGTCCCCTCCTTCTCTGCCATCTTAATGTCTCCCCAGTCTTGACATGGCTTTCTAATCCCACCTGTCCCACTGACATTCAAGAAAACAGATCAGCGTGCAAGGGAATGAGCGTGTCCTTTATTACAGGGATTACTTTGAGTTAGTTCTAATTTCTATTCCTTTAAAAAGCGAGGAAAATAATTCCTCAACTTTGGCTCTTCATGTTACTGTTGGCAATAACTTGTACTCTCTAACTGGTGGTTCTGCTCTGGTGTTATGACTCCGGAGTTGGGAGCTGTTGTTCCTGAAACATTTAAATCAAAACTAAAGTTTGACACCTTTTCACCTGAAAATTATTCTTTTTTAGGGTCTTTCCTTTCACACATTTTTTTGAACACCTAGCTTGTGTGAGGCAGTGGACTCTGTGCTGTGGACACACTCATGTTTGAAGTAGACCTAATTCCTTATGGATCGTGCCATCAGTCAGTGAAAGGTCATCACGAGTAGACCCGGGTGATGTGTGAGGGCGGCTGTAACCAAGTACCACGGACGAGGGGGCTTCGGACAACAAAAACTTACAGTCTCACGGTTCTGGGGTCTGATAGTCAGAACTCAAGCTGTCCACAGGGCCACACCCTCTCTGAGCCTGTGGGGAAGAATCCCTGCTTGCCCCTTCCTCATTCCTGCTGGTTTGCTGGCCGTCCTTGACGTTCCTTGGCATTAGCTGTAGGCCTTCAGTCTCTGCTTCTGTCTTCCCTGTGTGTCTCTTTGTCTTCACGTTGCACTCTTCTCCCTGCGTCTGTGTTGCTTTTTCTTATAAGGACGCCAGTCACGTTGGCTTAAGGCTCACCCTGATGGCCTCATCTTGACGTGATTACCTCCGTGAAGACCCTGCTTCCAGTAACGTTTCCTGGTGGGAGATCCCCCTTCACTCTATGCCTTCTTCATAGAGGCTGAATTTAGCTCTCTCAATTAGTAATATGACATCTGTCACTCTAGTCATTTCTGTATTTTTAAAAGTTAATAGCATAATCATTATGAAATTAGAAATGATGTTGTTCTTGCAAAAAAACTGGGACACCTTGGATAAAACTGAAGTCCCCCTTCCCGGTCCCCAGAGGTAACCACATATTGGGTTTGAATATATGTTTTCTGTTCTCTTTGTAAACAGATAGATATCCCTGTAGGAAATAGATAACATGTGACAGCAAGCCTTACTCCAACCCTTTGAGACTACGTGTATTTTGGGATTTGAAATTTTTTGGATTTTAGATGGACGATATCAAAAGTGCGTGTAAGCATGAGGTCGAGGACAGGAATGGGCGTTCAGGTAACACCTCCTGATGAAACACGCTACTGTTTCTGCAGGTAAAGGCATGACTGATTCATGAAATGGGATAAATAAAGCTTATAAAAAGCCTCATATCCGTTCAAGGCAGGTTTTCCTTCAAAGGAGTTTGCCACCTAACTTGGGTTTTTAGAGCTTTTTGGATTTCAGAATTAGAGAGAGAGATAATGGGTTTTGTACAGTTTTGTATGTGTGTTTTGTTTTGTTTATATATAGTATTTTATATGTATTAGGTACTTTCCTTTTCTTAAGCATCTTTTTATTGTTTTAACAATGTAATATATATATACACACACACACACACACACACACACACACACACACACACAGTTTAAAAGTCAGTAGTATTGGGGCGCTTGGGTGGCTCAGTCATTAAGCGTCTGCCTTCGGCTCAGGTCATGATCCCAGGGTCCTGGGATCGAGCCCCGCATCAGGCTCCCTGCTCAGCGGGAAGCCTGCTTCTCCCTCTCCCACTCCCCCTGCTTGTGTTCCCTCTCTCACTGTGTCTCTCTCTGTCAAATAAATAAATAAATAAAATCTTTAAAATAAACAAATAAATAAAATTAAAAGTCAGTAGTATTGCAATGTTCATAATAAAAAGAACATCCTTTCGACCTTCTACTTCCTTTCTCCAGAGGCAATCACTTGTCCTTTGGGCTATGTCTTCTATTTGCTTCTAAATTTTTCAATGACATGCTTATGCAACTCCTTCTGGATTTTTACAATTGAAATAGTAATAACTTCTTGTATAAAATTAGGGTTTTACCACTCTCCCACCCTCACCCACAGCTTCCTTCCCCTCATCCTTCCAACAGTTAGATTACAATTTTTGGCTAAAAAAAAAGTATTTGTAGTTGCCTTATTATATGGGTATATTTATACATTCTTCCTCATTCAGGTTTCTTGTGAATTATGATTGCATTTCTTGTAATGAATTACCTGTATCATCTTCTTTGTTACTTTCATGTTCTGTGTGCTCATCACTAATGTATCCACAAGGAAGGGGCTCCCAACACCTCTCAGTAAGGTCTTCACACTTCAGGCTCTGTTTTATTTCTCCGTGGGGAAGCATCACTCCTGGGCACTGCACTCTCCTCGTCTCCTCTGGACTGCCTCTTCTAAGCCTGGTGCACAACTGTTCTCCTGGCAATTTCTTTTTGTCCCCCTTTTTCCCCTTGATGTAAACTTTCAAGACCTGCTCTTCTAGCAATTTTCAAATATACAATATCATATTTTAACTATAATCAGCATGCTGTACATTACATCCCCATGACTTACTTATTTTATAGCTAAAAGTTTGTACTTTTTAACCCCCTTTACCCATTTAGCCTGCTCCACACTACCTCTGGCAACCAACTATTTATTCTCTGTATCCAGCACCTTGTTTTTTTGTTTGTTTATTTGGGGTTTGGTTTGGTTTTAGATTCCACATATAAGTGAGGTCATACAGTATTTGTCTTTCTCTGACTTATTTCACTTAGCGTAATACCCTCAAGGTCTACCCAGGTTGTTGGAAATAGCAAGATTTCTTTCTTTTTATGGCTAATATTCCATTGAATATATATAGCACATCTTCTTTATCCATTCATCCATTGCTGAACGCTTAGTTTGCTTCCATACCTTGGCTATTGTAAATAATGCTGCAATGAACACAGGGGTGCATATATCTTTCTGAGTTAGTGTTTTTGTTTTCTTTGGCTAAATGCCCAAAAGTGGAATTGCTGGAGATGGTAGTTCTATTCTCAATTTTTTGGTGAATCTTCATACTGTTTTCTGTAGTAGCCACACCAATGTGCATTCCCACCAACAGTGTGCAAGGATTTCCTTTTCTCCACATCCTCACCACTTGCTATTTCTTTTCTTTTTGACAGCAGCAATTCTAACAGGTGGGGTGTGGTATGCCATTGTGGCTTTGATTTGCATGTCCCTGATGATTCGTGATGTCGAGGGTTTTTTCATGTTGGCCATCAGTATGTCTTCTATCTTCTTAAATTGAATGATTAACTTGTTAACTGATACTTTTCTCTTTCCTAATGTAAGGATTCGTGCTATAAATTTTTTCTAAGCATCCCTTTAGTTGCAAGGCCCGAAGATCGATATCTAATATTTTTGTTACCATCAGTTCTGAATATTATCTAATTTCCATTATGTTTTCGTCTTTGTCTCATAATTTATCTAACGATGTGCTCTAAAATTGCTCAAAGTAGAGGGGTTTTCTAGCTATCGCTTTGTTATTGATTTCTAATTTAATTGCATTATGATTAGAGAAGATAATGTCTATGTCATCAGTCCCTTGAAATTTGCTGAGACTTGCTTTAAGGCCCTGGATATGGCCAGTTTTTATAAATGTTCCTTTGTGCGTGGTCAAAAAGTATCTGTAGGCCACAATTAGACTATGTACTATATAGTACACAGTACATATATTGTGCCACATATATTAAATCAGCTTGTTGCTAAGTTTTTGAAATATTCTATATCTTTACTGATTCTTGTGTCTCCTTGATTTATCGGTTCCTGATGGAGGAGGTGTATTTAGATTTCCCACTGTAACGGAGAAATTTACCAATTTCTCCTTGCAATGGGCCAACATTCACAGTATCTATTTTGAGATTTGTATTAGATGCAAACAAATAGAGAATTATTATATCTTCCTAGTGAGTTGAGACTTTCACAGAACGTCTTGGAGTGTTTTCCTACACCAACAACCAATCCTGTGATTCTCCAGACACCAACTGGCTGTTCAACAATTCATTTCAATTTTGACACTGACACCTGGGAGTTAGCACAGACCCCACAGTAAAGGCTCAGTCCCACAAGACTGCACCCCCCACTCTCACTTTCAGATGTCATTCACAAGTCCCAGGCCACCCATACTTCTGACCATGGGTTATAAATCGGGAGTTCCCATGACCCCTATTAGGTTCAGTGACTTGCTAGAACAGCTGACAGAACTTAGGAAGGCACTTTGCTTATGTTTAGCAGTTTATTATAATGGGTATAACCCAGGAACAACCAAGTGGGAGAGATGAATAGGGCAAGATATGGGGGCAGAGAGATGCAAGGCGCCTTCATGCCCTCCTCAGGCACAGCACTCTCCCCACAATTCATGTGTTTACCAACCCAGCAGCTCCAGTCTCTTTGTTCAAGAGTTCTTATGGGGCTTCATCTTCAACCTCACTCCCTCTCCCAGAGATCAGTGGGGCTTGAGAGGCATGCTTAAAGTTCCAATCCTCTAATCACTTGGTCTTTCCAGTGACCCGCCCCGCTGTAAGGCTCTCTAGCGCCCCCACCTTAGGTCAGCTCATTAGCACACACTCAGGTGTGATCAAAGGGGACTCATTATGAGTAAAACGAGATACTCAGGAAATTCCAAGGGAGCTCAGGCTAGGAACCAAGGAAAAGACCAAATATATTTCTTCTTATGCCATACTTTTTAATGACCTTTGTGGCTAGTAATAATTTTTGCCTTAAAGCCTGTATTTTTGATATCAATACAGTTATACCAGCTTTTAGTTAGTATGTGTTCTTAGTATTTACCTAGCATATCTTTTTTAGTTTTTAAAAATTATTATATAATTCATTGAAATAGATCCAAAAGTCTTATTTTATTTAAACTTCCAAGTTCAAATTTCAGATATGTTTTAAAGGTTTACTATGTAAACTTCTTAACATATGGAAAGTACTAGAGGGGCGCCTGGGTGGCTCAGTCGTTAAGCATCTGCCTTCGGCTCAGGTCACGATCCCAGGGTCCTGGGATCGAGCCCTGCATCAGGCTCCCTGCTCAACGGGAAGCCGGCTTCTCCCTCTCCCACTCCCCCTGCTTGTGTTTCCTTTCTCGTTGTCTCTCTCTCTGTCAAATAAAAATCTTAAAAGAAAAAAAAAAGAAAGTACTAGAAAGACTGGTACAATGACCACCTACATACCCACCGCCTAGATTAAAAACTTTACTGTTTTGTCATATTTGCTTCATCTGCATCTATTTTTTAAATTCGGTCATGTGTTTACATAAGCCTAATACCAAATCACTTAATAAATTAATAATTCTTTAATATTCTTTAATACCCAGTCCACACTCGAATTTTCCCAATTGCCTCAAACTGCTTTCACAGTTGTTTTTCACATTTAGTTGTTTGTCCCCAACATGCCTTTCAATCTAGACAGCCTTCATACACCCTGTATTTCTCCTTCATAGCATGACTTTTCTTTAAGACATCAGACTAGTTGTCATGTAAAATATTCATCCTTTGAATTTTAACTTTTATAAAGGTTTTTTTTTATTTTTTATTTTTAAGTAATCTCTCCACCCAACGTGGGGATTGAACTCACAACCCCAAGATCAAGAGTCACATGCTCTGCTGACTGAGCCAGCCAGGCACCCCTGGATTTTCATCTTTTTATTCTTCTATTTTAAGTGTATCTGCTATAAACTGCATTCTTTAAATCAGTTTTCTAACCCAGTGAAGTGTTTATCTCTCACTTGGCAAATTTGGTCCATTTATATATATGGTGATTACCAACCAATATATTTGGAATTCGTTCTTCTGTCTTATTTGGTTATTTCTACATGTCCCACGTTTTTGTATGTAATTTTTATTTTTCAGCTGAACTGGGTATCTTTGTTTTGTTTTCTTGTGTTTATTTTTCCTCATTCCTTTTTGCTCTATAATTAGCTTGGAGGTTTCCACTCCACATGCCCTTTCCTATCCCCTCCTGCCATATGAAACAGGGGCCTTCACGAGACCCACCCTTTGAGTTTGGCCTGTGTCCCCTGCTCTTGGGAGCTTGAGGACTGGCAGGAGATGTTATATCAACAGAGCTGAGACAAAAAGGAAGAAAACTGCACTGGGAGAAAACTATTCTTCTATCAACCTTGGGACGTGCATGGGCATGTGTTTACCCTGGGCCAGATTGGGGCCAAGCAGGAGGGAGGTGGCACGGAGTCATGTGTAAGTCCTGTCTGGGCTTCCAACAGGTCTCCAGACAACCAGGGCCAACAGAGGAAACATTTGCAAGCCGAGGGAGAAGCCCTGCCCTGTGGAGGGAAGGCCACCTGGCCCCAGCAGAGTATTTCTGAGGAAGCCATGAAAGCCTCCTCAGAGAAATGGCCGCTTTGAACATCTGCCACGTCCAGCAAGCCATAGCAGCAGAACTCAAGGGACCAGCCACGGAAGGGCTTGCCTCATCCCCAACCCCCCACACACACCCCAGTCATGGGGGCAGCCACACGCGGGAGGGTCTGAGGTAACCCGGGCAGTGCTGACTGGCCATGGGGAGCAGGGAGTGGAGGGGCCACAGGAGGGGTGCGGGGTCCGAGACTTGGGGGTCTGCAAGCTAGCCCACGTGCAGAGGAAGCAGGTGGGCTGGGGGTGGAGCGACGAGGCCAAGGAAAGGCGTGGAGAGCAGAGGGAGATAAAAGAGGATTTCACGAGATGGGCAAGAGCCTTTACTGACTTTCCTCGTGG
>NW_027398007.1:0-14814 GCF_003265705.2 Callorhinus ursinus
ATAGTGAAAGTTTAACTTCTTCCTTACTAATTTTGATGCCTTTTAGTACTTTTTCTTGTCTCACTGCCACTATCGTGGTGATTGATTTGCCAATATTGAACCACCCTTGCATCCTAGGAATAAATCCCACTTGACTGTGGTGAATGATTTTAAAAAATGTATTATTGGATTCAGTTTGCTAATATTTTGTTGAGGATTTTTGCCCCTATGTTCTTCAGCGATATTGTCCTATAGTTCTCTTTTTTTGTATTGTCTTTATTTGGTTTTGATAACAAGGTAATGCAGACCTCACAGAATGAAATTGGAAACTTTTCTTCCACTTCTAGTTTTTGAATAATTTGAGAAGAATAGATATTAACTCTTATTGAAATGTGTGGTGGAATTCACCTGTGAAGCCCTCTGGTCCTGGACTTTTGTTTGTTTGAAAGAGTTTTTTTTTTAATATTTTATTTTTTTATTTGAGAGATAGTGGAGTGAGAGAGAGAAAAAGAGAGAGAGAATGAGCGAGCATGAGCAGGGGGTGAGGCAGAGGGAGAAGCAGACTCCCCCTGCGTAGGGAGCCCCACATGGGACTTGATTCCGGGACTCTGGAATCATGACCTGAACTGAAGGCAGATGCTTAACCGACTGAGCCAACCAGGCGACACTGTTGAAAGTTTTTTGATTTGTGATTCAATTTCATTGCTCTCAATCGGTCTGCTCAAATTTTCTATATCTTCCTGAGTCAGTTTGGGGAAGTTATGTGTTTCTAGGAATTTATCCATTTCTTCTAGGTTGTCCAATTTGTGGGCATGTAATTTTTGATAGTTTGTTATAATCCTTTGTATTTCTGTAGTGTTGGTTTTTATTTCTCCTCTCATTTCTGATTTTGTTTATTTGAGATCTCTCTCTCTTTTTTTAATAAGTCTGGGTAAAGGTTTATCAGTTTTGTTGATCTTGTCAAAGAACCAACTCCTGGTTTCATTGATCTGTTCTATTGTTTGTTTATTTGTCTTTAGTTTCTATTTCATTTATTTCTGCTCAAATCTTTATTATTTCCTTCCTTCTACTGAATTTGGGTTTTGTTTGTTCTTCTCTTTCTAGCTCCTTTAGTGTAAGGTTAGGATGTTTATTTGAGATTTTTCTTACTCTTCAGGTAAGCCTGTATTACTATAAATTTCCTACTTAGAACAGGCTTTGCTGCATGAAAGATTTTGGACCATTGTGTTTTCATTTTCATTTATCTTCATGTATTTTTTTTTTATTTCCTGTTTGATATCTTGGTTAGCCTATTCATTGCTTAGTAGCATGTTATTTAACATTCATATATGTGTTCCCTCTAGATTTTTTTCCTGTGGTTGATTTCTAGTTTCATAGGTTTGTGGTTTGAAAAGATGCATGATATGACTTCAGTATTTTTGAATTTGCTGACTTGTTTTCCGGCCTAACAAATGATCTATCCTGGAGAATATTCTATATACACTTTAAAAGAATGTGCATTCTGCTGTTTTAGGATGGAATGTTCTGAATATATCTGTGAGATCCATCTGGTCCAATGTGTCATGTCACTGTCTCTTTGTTGAATTTTTCTTTGGATGATCTATCCATTGATGTGAGTGGGGTGTTAAAGTTCCCTATTATTATTATATTACTGTCACTTACTTCTTTATGTTTGTTATTAGAGGCTTAATATATTTAAATGATACCATGTTGGGTGCATAATCATTTAAGATTATTATATCTTGTTTCATTGTTCCCTTTATGATTATGTAGTGTCCCTCTTTGTCTCTCCTTATAGTTTTTGTTTTAACGTCTATATTTTCTGATGTAAGTGTTGCTACCACAGCTTTCTTTTCACTTTCATTTGCATAATAAATGCTTTTCCATCCCTTCACTTTCATTCTGCCTATGTCATAGGTCTGAAATGAGTTGTAGGCAGCATATAGATTTTTTTTTTTTAACCACTGTCACCCTATATCTTTTGATTGGAGCATTTAGTCCATTTCTATCCAAAGTAATTATTGATAAGTATGTGCATATTGCCATTTTGTTACTAGTTTTATTTTTGTTTTAGTGGTTCTTCTGTGTTGCTTTCTTTTGCTCTTTTCTCTCACAGTTTGCTGGATTTTTTTTTAAACTTTTATTATAATGTTAATCACCATACATTGCATCTTTAGTTTTTGATGTAGTGTTCCATGATTCGTTGTTTGTATATAACACCCAGTGCTCCATACAGAACATGCCCTCTTTAATACTCATCACCAGGCTAACACATCCTCCAACCCCCACCTCTCTAGAAACCTTGATTGGTTTTTCAGAGTCCATCGTCTCTCATGGTTCGTCTCCCCCTCCAATATCCCCCCCTTCATTCTTCCCCTCCTGCTATCTTATTCTACTTTTTTTTTTTTTACATATATTGTATTATTTGTTTCAGAGGTACAGATCTGTAATTCAACAGTCTTGCACAACTCACAGCACTCACCATAGCACATACCTTCCCCAATGTCTATCACCCAGCCACCCCATCCCTCCCACCCTTCACCACTCCAGCAACCCTCAGTTTGTTTCCTGAGATTAAGAATTCCTCATATCAGTGATGTCATATGATACATGTCTTTCTCAGATTGACTTATTTGGCTCAGCATAACACCCTCCAGTTCCATCCACATTGTTGGAAATGGCAAGATTTCATTCCTTTTGATGGCTGCATAATATTCCATTGTATATATATACCACTTCTTTTTTATCCATTCATCTGTCGAACAACTTGGCTCTTTCCACAATTTGGCTATTGTGGACATTGCTGCTATAAACATTGGGGTGCACGTACCCCTTTGGATCCCTACATTTGTATATTTGGGGTAAATATTCAGTAGTGCAATTGCTTGATCATATGGTGACTCTTTTTTCAAGTTTTTGAAGAACCTCCATACTTTTTTCCAGAGTAGCTGCACCAGCTTGCATTCCCACCAAGTGTAGGAGGGTTCCCCTTTCTCCGCATCCCCACCAACATCTGTCGTTTCCTGACTTGTTAATTTTAGCCATTCTGACTGGTGTGAGGTGATATCTCATTGAGATTTTGATTTGGATTTCCCTGATGCCGAGCAATGTTGAGCACTTTTTCATGTGTCTGTTGGCCATTTGGATGTCTTCTTTGGAAAAATGTCTGTTCATGTCTTCTGCCCATTTCTTAATTGGATCATTTGTTCTTTGGGTGTTGAGTGTAAGAAGTTCTTTATAGAATTTGGATACTAGCCCTTTATCTGATATGTCATTTGCAAATATTTTCTCCCATTCTGTCAGTTGTCTTTTGGTTTTGTTGACTGTATCTTTTGCTGTGCAAAAGCTTTTTATCTTGATGAAGTCCCAATAGTTCATTTTTGTCCTTGCTTCCCTTGCCCTTGGTGATGTTTCTAGGAAGAAGTTGCTGTGGCTGAGGTCAAAGAGGTTGCTGCCTTTGTTCTCCTTTAGGATTTTGGTGGACTCCTGTCTCACATTCAGGTCTTTCAACCATTTTGAGTATATTTTTGTGTGTGGTGTAAGGAAATGGTCCAGTTTCATTCTTCTGCATGTGGCTGTCCAGTTTTCTCAATACCATTTGTTGAAGAGACTGTCTTTGTTCCACTGGACCTTCTTTCCTGCTTTGTCGACGATTAGTTGACCATAGAGTTGAGGGTCCATTTCTGGGCTCTCTATTCTGTTCCATTGATCTATGTGTCTGTTTTTGTGCCAGTTCCATACTGTCTTGATGATGACAGCTTTGTAATAGAGCTTGAAGTCTGGAATTGTGATGCCGCCAACTTTGCTTTTCTTTTTCAACATTCCTCTGGCTCTTTGGTGTCTTTTTTGGTTCCATACAAATTTTAGGATTATTTGTTCCATTTCTTTGGAAAAAGTTGATGGTATTTTGATGGGGATTGCACTGAATGTGTAGATTGCTCTAGGTAGCATTGACTTCTTCACAATATTTGTTCTTCCAATCCATGAGCATGGAAAGTGTTACCATTTCTTTGTGTCTTCCTCAGTTTCTTTCATGAGTATTTTATAGTTTTCTGAGTACAGATTTTTTGCCTCTAGGTTTCTTATGGTTTTGGGTGCAATTGTAAATGGGATCAACACCTTAATTTCTCTTTCTTCTGTCTTGTTGTTGATATATAGGAATGCCACTGATTTCGGTGCATTGATTTTATATCCTGCTACTTTACTGAATTTCCTGTATGAGTTCTAGCAGTTTTGGGGTGGAGTCTTTGGGTTTTCCACATACAGTATCATATCATCTGCAAAGAGTGAGAGTTTGACCTCCTCTTTGCCGATTTGGATGCCTTTGATTTCTTTTTGTTGTCTGATTGCTGTGGCTAGGACTTCTAATACTATGTTGAATAGCAGTGGTGATAGTGGACATCTCTGCCGCGTTCCTGACCTTAGGAGGAAAGCTCTCAGTTTTTCCCCTTTGAGAATGATATTCACTATGGGTTTTTCATAGATGGCTTTTATGATATTGAGGTATGTACACTCTATGCCTATACTCTGAAGAGTTTTGATCAAGAAAGGATGCTGTACTTTGTCAAATGCTTTTTCTGCATCTATTGAGAGGATCATATGATTCTTTTTTTAAAACGATTTTATTTATTTATTTGAGAGAGAGAGAATGAGAGATAGAGGGCACAAGAGGGAAGAGGGTCAGAGGGAGACCAGACACCCCGCTGAGCAGGGAGCCTGATGTGAGACTTGATCCCGGAACTCCAGGACCATGACCTGAGCCGAAGGCAGTCATTTAACCAAGTGAGCCAACCAGGCACCATGGATCATATGATTCTTGTTCTTTCTTTTATTAATGCCTTGTATCACGTTGATTGATTTGTGGTTGTTGAACCAACCTTGCAGCCCAGGGATAAATCCCACTTGGTCCTGGTGAATAATCCTTTTAATGTACAGTTGGATCCTATTGGCTAGTATTTTGGTGAGAATTTTTGCATCCATCTTCATCAAGGATATTGGTCTGTAGTTCTCCTTTTTGATGGGGTCTTTGGTTTTGGGATCAAGGTAATGGTGGCTGCATAAAACGAGTTTGGAAGTTTTCCTTCCATTTCGATTTTTTGGAACAGTTTCAGAAGAATAGGCAGTAATTCTTCTTCAAATGTTTGGTAGAATTCTCCTGGGAAGCCATCTGGCCCTGGGCTTTTGTTTGTTGGGAGATTTTTGATGACTGCTTCAATTTCCTTAGTGGTTATAGGTCTGTTCAGGTTTTGTATTTCTTCCTGGTTCAGTTCTGGTATTTATACATCTCTAGGAATGCATCCATATCTTCCAGATTATTTAATTTGCTGGCGTATAGTTGCTCATAATATGTTCTTGTAACTGTTTGTATTTCTTTGGTGATGGTTGTGATCTCTCCTTGGTCATTCATGATTTTGTTGATTTGGGTCATTTCTCTTTTCTTTTTAGTAAGTCTGGCCAGGGGTTTATCAATCTTTTTAATTCTTTCAAAGAACCAGCTCCTAGTTTTGTTGATCTGTGCTACTGTTCTTTTGGTTTCTATCTCATTGATTTCTGCTCTGATGTTTATTATTTCTCTTCTCCTGCAGGGTTCAGGCTTTATTTGCTGTTATCTCTAGCTCCTTTAGGTGTAGGGTTAGGTTATGTATTTGAGACCTTTCTTGTTTCTTGAGAAAGGCTTGTATTGCTATATACTTTCCTCTCAGGACCGCCTTTGCTGTATCCCAAAGGTTTTGAACAGTTGTGTTTTCATTTTCATTTGTTTCCATGAATTTTTTTAATTCTTCTTTAATTTCCTGGTTGTCCCATTCATTCTTTAGTAGGATGCTCTTTAGCCTCCATGTATTTGTGTTCTTTCTGACTTTCCTCTTGTGATTGAGTTCTAGTTTCAAAGCATTGTGGTCTGAAAATATGCAGGGAATGATTCCAATCTTCTGGTATCGTTTGAGACTTGATTTGTGACCTAGGATGTGACCTATTCCTCAGAATGTTCCATGGGCCCTAGAGAAGAATGTGAATTCTGTTGCTTTGGGATGGAATGTTCTGAATCTATCTGTGAAGTCCATTTGTTCCAGTGTGTCATTTAAAGTCTTTAGTTCCTTGTTGATCTTTTGCTTAGATGATCTGTCCATTTCATTGAGGGCGGTTTCAATGTCCCCCACTATTATTGTAT
Organism: Callorhinus ursinus; assembly: GCF_003265705.2. Lineage (NCBI taxonomy): Eukaryota > Metazoa > Chordata > Mammalia > Carnivora > Otariidae > Callorhinus > Callorhinus ursinus. Next base: position 6,149 of record NW_027398007.1, read on the forward strand.
TGTTGTCAATGTGTTTCTTCACTTTTGTTATTAATTGGCTTATATAATTGGCTGCTCCCATGTTAGGGGCATAGATATTTACAATTGTTAGATCTTCTTGTTGAATAGACCCTTTAAGGAGGATATAGTATCCTTCCTCATCTCTTATTACTGTCTTTCGTTTAAAATCTATTTTGTCTGATATAAGGATTGCCACCCCAGCTTTCTTTTGGTGTCCGTTAGCATGGTAAATGGTTTTCCACCCCCTCACTTTCAATCTGGGGGTGTCTTTGGGTCTAAAATGAGTCTCTTGCAGACAGCATATCGATGGGTCTTGTTTTTTTATCCAGTCTGATACCCTGTGTCTTTTGATTGGGGCATTGAACCCATTTCCATTCAAGGTAACTATTGAAAGATATGAATTTAGTGCCATTGTATTGCCTGTAAAGTGACTGTTACTGTATATTGTCTGTGTTCCTTTCTGGTCTGTGTTGCTTTTAGGCTCTCTCTTTGCTTAGAGGACCCCTTTCAATATTTCTTGTAGGGCTCGTTTTGTGTTTGCAAATTCCTTTAGTTTTTGTTTGTCCTGGAAGCTTTTTATTTCTCCTTCTATTTTCAGTAACAGCCTAGCTGGATATAATATTCTTGACTGCATATTTTTCTCACTTAGTGCTCTGAATATATCGTGCCTGTCCTTTCTGGCCTGCCAGGTCTCTGTGGATAGGTCTGTGGCCAATCTAATGTTTCTACCATTGTCGGTTACAGATCTCTTCTCACGAGCTGCTTTCAGGATTTTTTCTTTGTCTCTGCGACTCGTAAGTTTTACTATTAGATGTCGGGGTGTGGAGCTAGTTTTATTGATTTTGAGAGGGGTTCTCTGTGCCTCCTGGATTTTGATGCCTGTTTCCTTCCCCAAATTAGGGAAGTCTCTGCTATAATTTGCTCCTGTATACCTTCTGCCCATCTCTCTATTTCTTCTTCTTCTGGGATCCCAATTATTCTAATATTGTTTTGTCTTATGGTATCACTTACCTCTCGAATTCTGCCTTTGTGATCCAATAGTTGTTTATCTCTCTTTTTCTCAGCTTCTTTATTTTTCATCATTTGGTCTTCTATACCACTAATTCTGTTTTCTGCCTCATTTATCCTAGCAGTTAGAGCCCCCATTTTTTATTGCACCTCATTAATAGCCTTTTTGATTTCGACTCGGTTAGATTTTTAGTTCTTTTATTTCTCCAGAATGGGTTTCTCTAATAACTTCCACGCTTTTTTCAAGCCCAGCTAGTATCTTTAAAATCATCATTCTGAACTCTAGTTCCGACATTGTACTAATGTCTGTATTGAGTAGGTCCCTGGCAGTCGGTATTGCCTCTTTTTCTTTTTGTTGAGGTGATTTTTCCCATCTTGTCATTTTGTCCAGAGGAGAATAGGTGAATGAGAGAATAAAATGTTAACAGGGTAACAATGTCCCCAGAAAATATACTCTAAAGAAATCAGGAAGGACCTGAAACCGGGGGGAAAGAAAGGGGAAGAAGAAAAAAAGAAAAAAAAATGGAAAAAGAGAACAACAAACAAAAACAGAACCAAACAAAAAAACAGAATATGATCAAATATGATCAGGCTGGTGAATAGATCAGCGCCACACACTAGATTTTTGGGTGTATTTTGGTCCGTTAAAAGTAAGTGCCTCCCAAAGTTTTAAAGAAAGAAAAACTTAGATATGTACAGAAATTAGGGTTAATATGGTGAGGGGATGGAATATGACTGTAAAGATGAAAATTATAAAAGATTTTGTAAAAGAATTGATAAGATAAGAAGTTGGTTGTAAAAAGAAAGAGGATTTAAAAAAACTAAAAATGGGAGAGAATGTGATCAGGCAGGAGACTTTAACAAAGCCACACACTAGAGATTTAGGGTATATTTTTATCTGTTAGAAAAAACTGTATTTCAAAATTTTAGAGAACAAATATAAGGGTAAGTACTATGAAGGGATAGATAATGTCTCTAAAAATGAAAAATAAAAATGTTTTTTTAAAAAGGGATTGATAAGATGTTGGTTGAAAATGGGAGAAAGAAAAAGAAAAAAAAATTAAGTTTGAAAGACTAAAAAATCATGGTAAAAAAGCCATGAATTCTATGTGCAGTATTCCCCTAGCGCTGGAGTTCTGTCGTTCTTATTGATGGGTAAACTTGGTCTTGGCTGGCTGTTTTTGCTGATCTTTGGGGGAGGGGCCTGTTGCAGTGGTTTTCAAGTATCTTTGCTGGAGTTGGAATTGCCCCACCCTTGTTGGTCTGGGCTAAGTCATCTGCTTGAGTTGCTCTTGGGAGCTTTTTTTTCCCTGCATGCTCTCCGTACAGGTTTGGAGGAGGAGAGTGAAAACAGCGGCCTCCCAATTTCTGCCCTGTAGGAGCCGAGAACTCAGGGGCCCACTCCTCAGTGAGAAAAAAGTCAGTCAATCCCATCTCCCTGGTCTCCGGCCGCACTCCGTGCTCACCTGGCCTGTGACCGAGTGTTTCTATCTCTGGCACCCGGCTCGGTGTGGAGTCTCCTAACTTAGCAGATCCCTGCAGTGTGCTCTCGCGCCCCTCCTCCCCTGGGGAGAAAGGGGAGTCTCCCTGGATCTGCCGCTTGTTGGGTCCCTGCTGGAGGAGCAGTGGCCCGACTGTGCCGCGGATCACGGTTTATGGCAACCCTGAGCTGAGAGCCCGCTCCTCGGCTCCGTCTCTGCTTACGGCTTCCCTGCTCCAATCTCTGGGAGCTCTGCCGCACTCAGGCACCCCTGGTCTCTCTGTGACCCCAAGGGTCCTGAGACCACACTCTCCCACGAGGGTTCCTCCCCGCCGCTTAGCCACTGGAGCCACATCCCTCAGCGGAGCCGACTTCTAAAAGTTCCAATTTTGTGTTCCGCTGCTCTATCACTTGCAAGAAGCGGGCCCCCTCCCCTGCCGTCTATCCTCCCGAATATCGCCTCATATTCACTTCTCTGCACGTCCTATCTTCCAGAAAGCTGTCGCTTTTCTGTTCAGAGAGTTGGTATTCTTTTCTTCTATCTCCTGTTGAGTTCATAGGTGTTCAGAATGGTTTGATCCCTATCCAGCTGAATTCCTGGGACCAGACGAAATCCAGGTCTCCTACTCCTCTCCCATCTTGCTCCTTCCCAGTTTGCTGGCTTTTTAAGTAATATACTGGATTCCCTTTTCTTCATTTTTTTTTGCATTTCTATTACTGGCTTATGATTTGTGGTTATCATTAGGTTTATATATAACATTTTATGCATATAGCAGTCTATATTAAGTTGATGATCACTTAAGTTTGAATTTATTCTTACTCCTCCATTCCACATTTTAAGTATATGGTGTCATGCTTTATTTTCTTTTATTTTGTGAATCCCTTGAGTGATTTTCATAGATATGCTTAATTTTACTGCTTTTGTGTTTCTTACTTTTTTTACTCCTGCTTCTAGTCTTTCCTTTCCACTCGAAAATCCCCTTTAACATTTGTTGTTGGCTGGTTTAGTTGGTTGTGACTTTCTTAACTTTTGTTTATTGGCAAACTCTCTTTCTCCTTCTGTTATGAATGATAGCCTTCCTGGATAGAATATTCTTATTTGAGGGTTTTTTTCTCTCTCAGCACTTTTAACATATCATGTCACTCTTTTCTGGCCTGCAGAGTTTCTGCTGAACAATGCCTTATGGGTTTTCCCTTGAGTGAACACATTTTGAACGTTCTTTTCATCTAAATATTTTTCAAAGTTTGGTAGTTAATATTTGAAGAGGCAGTGACTATTTGCTGTCTTGCCTTTATGTTTTTCAAAATATGCCAATTATAGTTTATTCCAAAATAATTTTGTTGTGTGAAGTTGCTGGATATACTGTATGTCAGGAAAGGTTGCAATATAGTCCTCATCTACTTCCTCATCCAGCACTGGACATACAGACATTGAAGTATTAATGATAAAATATTTTCACTACTCTTAGGAATTGGTGGGCCCTTTAAAATGCAAATATTTGGGTGCCCCTCTTTTACCATATAGGACTGTTTTAATACATGCTATTTACTGGCTCCAAGTTCAAGCCACAAAATGCATTTGGATTAGATACTCCTCATTTCCCATGTCAATTCTTGCTCATTCTCTTACAGTATCTCTTTTCAACAGTTTCAGAAAGAATAAGTCACTTGCTCCAGGTTACACAGTTGAATTGTTTTCAGAGTCTGGTCCGTAATCTATGTCTATTGACTTCTAATCCAGGGCTGTTTTGACTACATCATTTTGCCTCCTAGTTTGTAGAAGAGAATATGTACTATTCTCTGGTGAAAGAGACTCTCAGTACTAAATATTTCTCCAGAGAAATTTCATGTTCTTAAAATTAAACTTTGCCAGTAAAATCTTAAGCTCTTTGTCCTCTTTTGCCAATATTTGTTTTCTTGGCAAGATTTGTGTTTTCATAAAAAAAGGTCTGGAAATTTTGTTCTATTTGAACTATTTAAAATAGCATCTAAGTTGTGCATTTTCAGCTTGCAAGAAAAAAAAAATACAGGCTGATGGTACTTCAGATGCTGAGGCAAGTCAGGCACCAAGGTGAATCGTGAACCAGCATACAAAAAACAGGTCTTTTGGAAACCATTTCTTGGGGGGAAACTCACAGAGACTAGTGCCCTATGATCTATTGACCAACATCTTCAAGGACAGCAAATGGATGTTTCAATGCCAGGAATCTAACTCAAACGTTTTGAATTTGTTAAATATCTTGATTAGGAAATCATTAGTCTTTCCCATGTCATGCATCATCGGGAGCTGGGATGCAATTCTAGCATCAACAAATGGTAAATCCTAGTTTTTAGCACCATTCTGCCAACATGGTGGGGCAAGATTCAGACGCTTCTTTGATATAATCAGGGAGGATGCATTTCAAGATTCCTGCTACATTTTTTCAGAGCTAGTGAGTAGACCAAAGGCCTGGTAACCAGCTCCACAGTCTACTAAGACAGTTGGCATAAGCACTCAGCTGTAGCCAATTTCTATGGTGTTCTAGGAGTCCTGCCTGAAGGTAAACAAGTAGTTTAATTCTTACCTCTCATTCAAGTCAGAAAAACAGAAAATGTGTCTGAGGTTACTAAGCTAGCTCTCATAGAAGTGCAGCCTTGTTTAGGCAGAGCAGAGTCTAGAGATGGAAGGGCACATCTAATGATTACCCTCAACTTTGGTGTTCACAATGACTCAGTCAATTATGTTACTCAGTTTATTTGTGTGTTTGGAATACAAATCTGAGAGAAAGGAGAATTTTTCTTTTTTAAAGATTATCCTGATGACCTTTTCATATCCTTAAATCATCTTTATCAAGATTATTAGAGACAAGTAAAAGTGACTGTTAGACTAATAATTCTGATTTGTTAAAAGGATTACTTCCATATATGTTCATTCCAATCTCTTAGAGAATGATTTTTGTGTGTGTGTGTATGTTTAAAATAACTGTCTTTTCAAGATCACCAAAATCTACCCCTACACACAATTTCATTAATTTCAGCTTACATGTGGCTGGAGGCATAAGTACTTAGATCACTCAAATCTACACAGCCAGCCATGTCTTTGAGTAGTTGTTGATTATGACACTAGGTCCTGGTAATATCATCCATTTTATCCATTTTCATGATTGATGTAGATTACATCAGACTCACAGTGGTTAATATCAGCTGTTATACTGGCTGAAATAATGGATTAATTATGCCAGAATTCATATATTTCATATATAAAGGCAAGAGTAAATGTGATCAGAAGAGGGGCTGAATTTTTAGTCTAAGGCAAAATTGAAGCAGTCATCATGAAAAATTTCAACTTACAAATGAAAACTTTTTTCTATTGTCACATTTTGGTTGTAATATAAAACATATATATGTATTATTTTTTATTTGAAATTGTGTTTTTTACTACTTCACTACTAATATAGACTCAAAATGCTGGCATTCTGGGATTTGGGAAACAATCACTTCAATAAAACTTGACCTCTAATATTTGATAGAACATTTATAATACACTTGTTGTCAAAGTGAACTTTTGAGTTTTGGAAGAGTAAAAGTCTTTTGCTTTGCAATTCAGGATTGTAAAATCAATCCCTATGAGCCCAATGATAGAAAAAAATTATAGTTGGAAGTTTTGTATTACCATTATATTAATCTCCTTTAGAAGAAGGCAAGGCTATTATAAAGAAGCACATCATAGAGTAGACTAAATTTTATTTTTATGATTTCCAGTTTGATTCATTAGGCCTCTTGTTGAATAATCATTAGAGTAAAAATAAAGTTTTAATTTTTAAGAATACTATAAAATTTTGAGACTGTATCATTTAACTTTTTTTTTCCTAATAAAAATCCTCAGGCATCTTGGAAGAAATGGAAATAGAAAAAATTTTTTAAATGTTTTCTGTTGCTTTTGGTTAACTATTACCAACTTTCAAGATGTTATAAAATTCTCAACCTTTTAAAATTGTATACTTTAATGACAAAATATTATCATGAGATCATAGGCATGCATTTTTATAAGTGTTTAACTTTTTTTTAAATTTTATTTTATTATGTTATATTAGTCACCATACAATAAATCATTAGTTTTTGATGTTGTGATCCACGATCCATTGTTTTCGTATAACACCCAGTGCTCCATGCAGTACTTACCCTCCTTAATACCCATCACCAGGCTAACCAGTCCCCCCTCCCCCTTCCCCTCTAAAACCCTGTTTGTTTCTCAGAGTCCATAGTCTCTCATGGTTCATCTCTCCCTCCAATTCCCCACCCCTCATTTTTCCCTTCCTTCTCCTAATGTCCTCCCTGCTATTCCTTATGTTCCACAAATAAGTGAAACCATATGATAATTGACTTTCTCTGTTTGACTTATTTCACTTAGCATAATCTCCTCCAGTCGCGTCCATGTTGATGTAAAAGTTGGGTGTTCATCCTTTCTGATGGCTGAGTCATATTCCATTGTATATATGGACCACATCTTCTTTATCCATTCATCTGTTGAAGGGCATCTCAGCTCTTTCCACAGTTTGGCTATTGCGGACATTGCTGCTATGAACATTGGGGTGCATATGGCCCTTCTTTTCACTACATCTGTGTCTTTGGGGTAAATACCCAGTAGTTCAATTGCTGGGTCATAGGGTAGCTCTCTTTTTAAATTTTTGAGGAACCTCCACACTGTTTTCCAAAGTGGCTGTACCAACTTGCATCCCCACCAACAGTGTAAGAGGGTTCCCCTTTCTCCACAACCTCTCCAGCATTTGTTGTTTCTTTCCCTGTCCATTTTTGCCATTCTAACTGGTGTAAGGTGGTATCTCAGTGTGGTTTTGATTTGAATTTCCCTGATGGCTAGTGATGATGAACATTTTTTCATGTGTCTGTTAGCCATTTGTATGTCTTCTTCAGAGAAGTGTCTTTTCATATCTTCTGCCTACTTTCTGACTTGATTATTTGTTTTCTGGGTGTTGAGTTTGAGAAGTTCTTTATAGATCCTGGATCCCAGCCCTTTATCTGTAGTGTCATTTGCAAATATCTTCTCCAATTCTGTGGTTTGCCTCTTTGTTTTGTTGACTGTTTCCTTTGCTGTGCAGAAGCTTTTTATCTTGATGAAGTCCCAAAAGTTCATATTTGCTTTTGTTTCACTAGCTTTTGGAGATGTATCTTGAAAGAAGTTGCTGTGGCTGGTGTCAAAGAGGTTACTGCCTATGTTCTTCTCTAGGATTTTGATGAATTCCTGTCTCACATTGAGGTCTTTCATCCACTTTGAGTTTATCTTTGTGAATGGTGTTAGAGTATGGTCGCGTTTCATTCTTCTGCATGTGGCTGTGCAATTTTCCCAGCACCATTTATTGAAGAGATTGTCTTTTTTCCATTGCATGTTTTTTCCTGCTTTGTCAAAGATTCTTTGACCATAGAATTGAGGGTCCATATCTGGGTTCTCTATTCTGTCCCATTGGTCTTTATGTCTGTTTTGTGCCAGTACCATGCTGTCTTGGAGATCACAGCTTTGCAATATAGCTTGAAATCGAGCAACGTGATGCCCCCAGCTTTGTTTTTCTTTTTCAACACTTCCTTGGCGATTCGGGGTCTTTTCTGATTCCATACAAATTTTAGGATTGTTTGTTCCAGCACTTTGAAAAATGTCATTGGAATTTTGATCAGGATGGCATTGAAGGTATAGATTGCTCTGGGTAGCATAGACATTTTAACAATGTTTATTCTTCCGATCCATGAGCATGGAATATTTTTCCATCTTTTTGTGTCTTCCTCAATTTCTTTCATGAGTGTTTTGTAGTTCCTAGAGTATAGATCCTTTACCTCTTTGGTTAGGTTTATTCTGAGGTATCTTATGGTTTTTGGTGCTATTGTAAAATGAATCGTTTCTCTAATTTCTCTTTCTACAGTTGGGTTGTTAGTGTATGAGAAAGCAACGGATTTCTGTACATTGGTTTTGTATTCTGCCACATTACTGAATTGCTGTATGAGTTCTAGTAATTTGGGGGTCGAGTCTTTTGGGTTTTCCACATAAAGTATCATGTCATCTGCAAAAAGAGAGAGTTTGACTTCTTCTTTGCCAATGTGAATACCTTTTATTTCTTTTTGTTGTCTGATTGCTGTTGCTAGGACTGCTAGTAGTAGGTTGAACAATAGTGGCGAGAGTGGGCATCCTTGA
>NW_027398008.1:0-14798 GCF_003265705.2 Callorhinus ursinus
GACAGTGGCATGAGAGACCTCACCTACAGGAGAAAACCAATTTGAATGGCAGCGCACTTCTTGTCAGAAACCATGGAGCCAGAAAGAAGTGGCGCAATGGTTTTCAGTGCTCAAAGAAAAGAACTGTCAGTTCAAAATTCCACAATGAGTGAAACATTTCTCCAGGAATAAAGAAGAAATTGAGTTATTCTTGGAGGAAGAAAACCCACAAAGAAATTGCTGCCCTAAAAGAATGTCTTGAAGAAGTCGATGGATCAGAAAGGAACTGATAAGGGCAGGAATCCTAGAACATGAGGAAGGAGGGTAGAGAAACAGAAAGAGTACAAATATAGGGAAATAAAATGCACTTGCTTTTTTCTTTTGAGCTGGCTAAAATATGTATGGCACTTGAAGTAAAAATTACACAATTGATGTGGTTCTCAAATAGGTAAATGAAGTTAAGATAATTAACTTACAGAGCATTATATGAATCTGGTGGGGTAAACAGACATAAAGACAGTGGTTAGGTTTCTACACACCACTCAACTGGGTAAAATGTCAACACCAGGGGTGCCTGGGTGGCTCAGTCATTAAGCGGCTGCCTTTGGCTCAGGTCATGATCCCAGGGTCCTGGGATCAAGCCCCGTATTGGGCTCCCTGCTCTGTGGGAAGCCTGCTTTTCCCTCCCCCACTCCCCTGCTTGTGTTCCCTCTCTCGCTGTGTCTCTCTGTCAAATAAATAAATAAAATCTTTAAAAAATGTCAACACCAGCACACTGTGACCAATTATGCATATACAACGTAATACCTAGAGTGTCCGATGAAGAATATATGTAAGGACTTACATTCACAACAGTGTAGGTAAGTCACAATGGAATTTGGTTGACTCCCACTACCTGAGTGCAAAGCTTACTACAAAGCTATGGAAATGAAGATGGTGTGGTACTGCCATAGGGTCCACATGTGGATCAATGATAGAACTCAGTCTAGAAACAAACCTTTACGTGTAGGGTCAGCTGGTCTCCAACAAGGACAACAAGACAATTCAACGGGGAAACACTGAACTGAAATATTGCTGAGACCACTGGATACCCACATAAAAAGAAAAGAAGTTGGGCCCATTTCTCATACCATGAACTGCAAGTGGATCACAGACCTAAACAGAGAGGCTAAAAAAGAGTTAACCTCTGTGACTTTGGATTTGGCAATGAATCAGATATGACACCAAAGGCAAGTGATGAAAGAAAAACAGATACACTTTAAATCTTTTAGGCCTGCATCCAGCCATGTCTGGGCCACAGGCACGACAGATGCAGTCAGGCCCTGGGATGATGGTATCTGGAGGAGGAGTTGAGGGTGTGGCCATGAAGAGGGCCCGGGTGCACGTGTGACATAGTCGTCTCCCATGGTCAGACCACATGCTCCAGGGAGGGAAGTCTGCTTGGCAGTGTCTGAAGAAGGGAAACTGCAAAGCTCTGGAAAGCTCATTTTTTTTAAGATTTTTATTTATTTATCAGAGAGAGAGAGAGACAGAGGCAGACAAGGAGCCCGATGCGGGACTCGATCCCAGGACGCTGGGATCATAACCTGAGCCGAAGGCAGACGCTTAACCGACTGAGCCACCCAGGCATCCCAAGGAAAGCTCATTTTTTGAATATAAAAGATCAATGTTGGATGCTGGATCAAGATCGGGAGGAAGAAAAGGACATTTGGTACTGTTATGTTGAAACCACAACGAAAACAAAGGGTTTTCTCTGGTCCCTTAAAACAGAGAAGCCAAAACAGGACACAGATGTTTTGCTACATCTGTTGGGTTGGACTAGTTTTTCCCACCATGAACATGGGAGAAAATGGATGAGTTCTGTTTTTGAATATATATACACACATATACACATATATATATACATATACATATATATATTACATAAGTAAATGAATCTCTTCCTCTAATTATTTTGAGAAGAAAAAATTAACTGAACAGTTATGAGCTGGGAGCATCATAATGTGTTTTGAGAATTGTTCTAAAGTACAAAAGTGGGGCACCTGGATGGTTCAGTCCATAGAGCATGTGGCTCTTGATTCCTGGGGTCATGAGTTCAAACCCTACATTTGGCACAGAGATTAGTGTAAAAAAATTCTAAAGCACAAAAAGTGGAAAGATTGTTATTTTCAAACTTGACTCTTCAACCAAATGACACAATTTGTATATCCTTTGTGAATATTATGAAGGCCACTGATGGGACTTAAAATTGATAACATGCAGTCTGAGGAGAAAATGTCTATTGGGAAAGTTGAGGTAAAACTTTCTTTTACTCAATCTTTTTTTAAAAAATATTTTATTTATTTATTTGACAGAGAGAGACACAGCGAGAGCAGGAACACAAGAAGGGGGAGTGGGAGAGGGAGAAGCAGGCTTCCCGCCAAGCAGGGAGCCCAATGCAGGGTTCGATCCCAGGACCCTGGGACCATGACCTGAGCCGAAGGCAAGTGCTTAACCAACTGAGCCACCCAGGCGCCCCTCAATCTGTCTTATTTAGTTCAAAAATAAATTGTGTTTGATTCCTTGGAGAAAAAAACATTCTCTGCTTCAAAAAGTATCTTCAAGAAAGTAAAATGGGGGCACCTGGGTGGCACAGTTGGTTAAGCGTCTAATTCTTGATTTTGGCTCTTGTTCACGATCTCACGATTGTGGGACTGAGCCCCGTGCTCAGTGGGGAGTTTGCTTGAGATTCTCTCTCTCCCTCCGCACTCCATATCTAAAATAAATAAATAAATCTTAAAAAAAAAGAAAAGAAAATGACAATCCACAGAAAGGGAGCAAATATTTTCAAATCATGTATCTGATAAAGGGACTTCTAACCAGAACTCTGTAAGAACTCTTATCAACTTCTATAAAGAACTCTTATAAACTCCATAATAAAAACACAACCACATAAAAAATGCTCAAAGAATCTGAAAACAAAATACACATATGGAAAAAAAGCATACGAAAAGATGCTCATTATCACTAGGAAAATGAAAGTCAACCACCCAGTGAGACACCACCTCACACCCACTAGGAGAGTTATAATGAAAAAGATAGATAACAAGTGTTGTGAGTTTGTGGAGAAACTGGAGCCCCTCATACATTACTGGTGGGGATGTAAAATGGTGCAGCCACTTTGGAAAGCAATTGGTCAGTTTCTCAAAATGTTAAAGAAACCCAGCAATTTCCCTTCCAAGGGAATGGAAAACAAACATCCAAAGCAGCACTATTCATAATAGCAACAAAGCAGAAACAACAAAATGCCCGTCAAAACTGGTTGTGGGATAAACAAAATGTGATAGATCATACAACAGAATATTAGCCAGAAATATAAAGCAACAGGGCGCCTGGCTGGCTCAGTCAGTAGAGCATGGGACTCTTGCTCTGAAGGCTGTGAGTTCAAGCCCCATGTTGGGCATGGAGCCTACTATAAAAAAAAAAAAAAAGAAGAAATAAGAAGTAACAAAGTACTGATCCATCCTACAACCAGGATGAACCTCAAAAACATGATGCATATGTGAACTCTCTAGAAGAGACAAATCTACACAGAAAGAGTAGATCAGTGGTGACCTGGGCAGGGCAAGAACAGAGTGACTGTCAAAGGGCTTGAGGCAACTTCTGGGAGTGACGGAACTGTCCTAAAATTGGACTATAGTGATGTCTGCACAACTCCGTAAATCTACCAAAAATCATTGAATTGTTCACATACAATGAGTAAATTTTATGGTATGTAAATGAGAAGATTGTTTTAAAAAAAATCTACAAAGATACCTCAGAATAAAACATCAGAATGTCTAGGATAGGGGGAAAACAGTAGCCACAATCCTACACAATTTAGCAATAACATACACTAGGAAGACAATGGAAAACATCCTCAAAGTCCTGAGCTACACAGGGCTCAACTGTGAAGAGCCAAACTGTCATTCAAGAGTGCCATTTCCCAACACGTGAACACTAAGGCCACAGTATTTACTCACAGATGCCAATGGAAATACAACCAAACTACTTACAACTAGATTCCAGCAAACTCCTGATATCAAAACCAGGTTGCCAATTTGTCTTCATTTCATTTAAAGAGAGATACAGAATTCCAGGAAGTAGGAAGCGTATAATCCAGATTTTTAGTATATACACACACACACACACACACACACACACACACACAAATTTGTTTTCTTCGAGTTCTATGGGGCCCTTTTGCTGCTTTTGATCACAGAGAGGCTAGCATAGGGGTTTCAACCACCATGAACTGAAGCAGCTTTCCAGCTAGAGAATTCAAAGAGACAAGCCCTATTTCCTTTTCCCTTCATGGGAGCCAGATATCTAAGAATGGAGACACAAGGGAAGAGAAATTTCAATGAACACACACAAGTAAGTCATGGTTCACAAAAATAGTTTGGAAAAGACACAAAGCTCAACAACTCCCCCAGAAGGATAAACTTATAAAGATCCACACGGAGATACATCATAGTTAAAGTGTTGAAACCCAAAGACAAAAACAGAGTTTTGAAAGCAAGAAGAGACAAGCGACCTGCCACATTCAAGAGATTCACAATAAGAAGCAGTCCAATGTAATCAATCAACCAACCACCAAGTAGCTGGCTGAGGAGCCTAGACAACACAGCCATACTGGAGACTCAGTGTTGGTCTCCAGCTTGGGTGTGCAGCAGCGGGCATGGCCAGGCTGGCCTTGGTGAGTTGAAGTCCATGTTGCTGAGACCCATCATAACTTCCATCTCTGTCACTGTGGTCACTTTGCTCATGGGCCTACTGGGCAACTGCAGGAGATGCTGGGGAAACAGGCTGGCTGGTATCCAGAGAAAAGGTCATCCTAGCCACTTGATTATCACAATCCTCCTCTGCTGAAGAGACTCTGGTGAGCGTTCACATGGGATACATCTTTGCCTTTTGTCCCACTCAGAGAAGTCTATCCATATACTTCTACCCCAGACCTCCCTGTCATGAAGTTTCCAATCATGTTTCTGCCATTCCCCAAACATCCAGCCAAACCACCGGCCACAGCCAATCAGTACGCAGTTGAGCCTCTAGCCGTTCCTCCTTCCAAGGAAACTGTTGAGCAGAGTACCACACAACGGTCAACAATCTCAGGGGCCTCCAAACACGTCTGCCCACAGCCATCTTGGAGTTACCACAGAACACAACATGGTCAAGCACTGGATAGAGCAATGCCTTACCCAGCTTTATTCACATGGAGAAGAGACGGAACAAAATCAGGTCCAATGTAGGCACTGGTACCTCACGGACATCAGGTGCCCCTGGCAGCCGATGCAGGACAACCGGCTTATGTACATCCCTCTAACGCTTCAGCTCAAGGACCAACCCCCCACCCCCCAACTATGGAGTCTGAAATACAGAAGAATGGATGTGTGCCTGAGAGCCACTCACATGCATGCTTCTGTAGAACAAAAGAGCACTGGTTGAGCTTGTAACAGGGAAAGCCATTTCCCTACTAGGGGATAAGTCTGGCACAGGCTATGTGTTCCAGGCCTAAAACCCATTCTTATGAGGCTGAGAGTGTGTCAAAAGACTTTATGCACAAGACTGCCTTTCCAACACAATGAATTTTCAGGTGCATGGCTTGAAGTTCAGCCCACTGGGAGGATTTCTGAGTCATGCCTGCATATTGCACAAAACCATCTGTAAACCAGGCTCCACAATTTTCCTCCTCAGTCAACTGACTGTAGGGTGTTCCCCAGGTAGGGAATGTGCCCTCGGTGCAGGCTGGGAGAGAAAAGGTGGTATGGCAGGAGTGGGGGCCATGTGACCTAGCCTATGCTTTCAGGGCCTGCTAGAGCCTGATCTCCTGTAGCAGGGCTCTGTTCTGAAATCCTACACTGTGACTCCCTATAAAGGTCCGCAAAGGCTCCAAAGAGCACCTTGTCTACCGCAGATACTTGGAGCGCCACTGGATCTGCTGGATCATGTGGCCCAGGTGGCACCTGGACCTGCTACAGAGCCTTCTTATTCCGGACCCCACTCAAAACTAGCAACTTTTCAAGTCACTTGGTAACTGGCCAGAGTAGCACACCCAAATGAAGAGTATGTCGCTTCCAAAATGCTAAGGGGCTCACTAGGCGCCATGTCTCCTTTTAGTTTTGTTTTTTCTTTTGTAAATTTTATTTATTTGAGACAGAGAGAGAGAGAGTGTGCACAAGCATGTGTGTGAGTGGGGGGCAGAGGAGAGGGGGGAGGGAGAGGGAAAGAATCTCAAGCAGACTTCCAACTGGGTATAGAGCATGATGTGTGGCTCAATCTCATGACCCTGAGATCATGACCTGAGCTGAAACCAAGAGTTGGACGCTTAACCGACTGAGCCACCCAGACACCCCAAGTGTGTCTTCCTTTTGGTTGTAGGAAGAGCCAGATGCAAAATCTATCCTTCACCATAAAGAAGATACTTCAGCAAGCCCCACTCCACTGGATCCCTAGAAATTTCAATGAGGATGAAAGTATCTAATTTGTCAGATTTCTTTCCCACCTCTGACAAGCAAACATCTTTCCAGTGCATCTAGAGTAGCTGCTACTTCTTACTTGAGCCAGTCCGCATGGTATCCCCCATGTAATGGGCAGCATGCTATCCTGTGAAGGGAGAGACAGTCAAGGGCCCTGTGACATAAAGCATGACACAGGGCTGGAGAGCTGGTATACCCCTGAGGTGGGACGATACAATGCACTGCTGGCGGCTGAAAGCAAGCTGATCTGGTGGTCCTTCCTAAGAGCATTTGCCAGACAGACCACTGCAGAGAACGTTCCAGAGGATGTGTTCATTTGCTCAAGCATCAGGAACAGCAACTGCAATTAAGAGTACCACCTGGTAAGTTTAAGACAATCCATCTTTGTTCTGCACCGTCGAGTGAGTGAGCTGAGTGCAGATGATGCGGGCTCACTATCCATGCACCATTCCAGTCCTTGATGGGGGCACTGATCTCAGAAATCCCTCCAAGAAGAGGTTACTATTCTAGGCAGTCCAGAGGCTCCCACTTGGCTTGGCCACCAGAACAGCCCTCACTACACAGGTCAGGGAACCAGTGTGTGATTCTGCCTGCTGCTGGATGATGTGCTCCAGGACTGGGATCGGTCCGGGGCCTACTGGGCCCACTGTGACACTACGAGGCAGACCTCAGTTAGAACTCCACTGATCCCTTGACCCCCAGAAGCCCCTACTCTGACTGGTCTGCTGCCATCACGTCAGTTCCAGCATCCAGGGGTCCCAAAATGTCTGGTGGCTTCCTGCTCCCCAGTGCACGGCCACCCTGGTTAAATGCCACAAGTCCCGTGGGGGAAGGCTGGGAGAAAGAACAAAGGTGTAAACTTTAATTAATTAATTAATAAAGCTTTTATTTATTTATTTGAGAGAGTGAGAAGGAGAGACAGTGAGAGAGTACAAGTGGGGAGGAGAGGGAGAAGCGGGCTCCCCACAGAGCAAGGAGCCTGATGTGGGGCTTGATCGCAGGACCCTGGGATCATGACCTAAGCCAAAGGCAGATGCTTAGCCAACTGAGCCACCCTGGGGCTCCCAAAGGTGTAAACTTTTAGGAGCAAACTGGGGTCCTTCCAGCTTCCCCATCATTCAAGGGGTTTCGAACCTGCAAACTCGGTCTTCAAGTCTGGGAGCTGATTCAGGGGCCATGAGTGCTTTTTAATTCAAGTTAGAGGCTTGCTCACTTGACCCGGCCAAAGTATGAACTGGGTCAACTGGGGCACCTGGGTGATCCTGGGGTCCTGGGATTGAGCCCCGCATCGGGCTCCCTGCCCCTCTCCTTGCTCGTGTTCCCTCTCTTGCTATGTCTTTCTCTGTCAAATAAATAAATAAAATCTTTTAAAAAAAAAGAACTGGGTCAACTGCCCATCTACTTCTCCTCCAGGAGCACAGGTCTCTCGGAGTCAGACTATTCTGATCACGGCTTTGGCTCTGCTGTCCATTATGGTGACCATCCCCACTTGTCTTCAGTGGCCAAGGGCCACTGCCTGGCCCAGCCACCCCAGAATCTAGTTATCCCTGCCTCAGAACCCTCTCTGTGGAAAAAGACAGAATTCCAGGGACCTCTGAAAACAGGTGTGAAGTTGTGCCTCAAACCCCAACAGACTGGAAGTTCATTTAACGAGAACCCACCTGGTGCTGCTAGGCCCCACCTCCGTCTGGTCACCACTGCAGGGGGCGTGGTGAGCTGCGAGCAGGAAATGGGAGCAGAGGCCTCCCCCAAGCCGGGAGGCACACCCCAGGCCCTTCCTGCAAGAGGCTTTCCAGAAAATCCTGAGAGATAAGAGGACAGTAACCCACAAAGTAACAACAGGTGGCTGCTATTCAAAAGAAACATTTGGAGATTAAAAAATAAATCTTAGAAATTAAAAATATCACAAAAATGGAAGGGTAGGAGGAAGATGAAACTCAAGAAACAGTAGAACAAAAAGACAAGGAGAAAAATGAGAACGCTATCAGAAGATCAATCCAGGACGGCCGATAACCAGACAACGGGCGTTCCAGAAGGAACACACATTAAAACTGAAAGGCAGAACCGCATCACATGCTCACCGAACACCTGTGCCAACAACCCCCAAGAGCCAGGAGACCCCCACGAGGAGCACCCGTTGGCGGCTCTGTGGGAGCTCGCTGTGGAACTGTGGCACCTGTGGCCCTGTGCATGCCCCTCCTGCTTGGCTTTTGCAGTTCAGTGCTCCCTGCATTTTTGCTACTTTACCCATTTAAAAACTCTTGTAAGTGTTGCTTTTGTACACATCTACTTTCAACTTGGTTTTGTGTTATTAACATTGCTTTGAGGTGGATCCAAGTCAGTCTGTGCAGATCTAACAGGAATCAGTGCCTTGAATCCGAGTTGGCAGTGATGTGAGAAACAAAGGCAGAAGGAAAGGTAGATAAAATTTTTTGTCCTTCTACCCTGCAGCCTACTGACAAATACTGCGTTACTGTTAATGCCTCGCTACAAGGAAAAACCACCTTGGTCTGACAATAGCAAGGGCTCTGGTAACCCATGTCGGCCTTAGCAGATGAAGATCCTTTTGGAACTTCCCTTTACTCCCCACCACACCCCAAAGTACAGCATCATTTGCTCCTCATACCCCCCAGCAGCAGCTATTTCCGCCCACGGGTCCTGTCCCCGTTTTAATAAAACCACCATTTTGCACTGAAGACATCTCAAGAATTCTTCCTTGGCCGATGGCTCTGGACCTCACCTCTTTCCAAAAACAACATAGTAGTGGCTAATTACTGCATCCCCTTGAGGATCGACTGACTACAGCTGCCTCAGTGAATGTGCCCATCCACACACGCTGGGCTTCGTCATGGGGTCTGTGCACCTTCGGCTTAGCTAGGTCTTGCCAGGGGCCGAGCCAGGTCCCATCAGTGACAGCGACACAAGACGTCTCGTCCCGACCCACACCCTGACCGTCAGTCGGTGTTGTCCCACATCTGTACTTGTTGGTTCAATTTACCTTTCTCTAATTACTGGGGTGCCAGTACCTCCCTTTCGTGGGCCGGGCTCATCTGCTTAAAAACAAGGCCGTGTGCCCTGGCCTCCCTGTGCCCCCTTCCCAGTGGCTGGGAAGAGTGCTGCCAACAGCTTCTGACGCAGTCATGGAGCCAACACGGGGCCCCAGGGCGTGACCCAGAGCAGAGCCTTCAACCTGCCTGGGACACCGACCTTCCCCTGCACCTCTGTGTGGGGGAAATAGCTTCCCAGCTTCTGTAAGCCACAGGATCTGAGGATCTCCATGACGGCAGCCGAGCCTACACTCGAATCAATGGTCCTGCCCATTTTTCTACCGAACTGGCTTTTTCACATTCTGGCATATGAGCTCTCTACCTAGCTGGGTATGAATCCCTGGGTGAGAATACAAGTGGATACTACAAGCAACTTCTCTAGCCTCAGGTTCATCTTCTCACTTTTGTGTTTTTTTTTTTTTTTAAGATTTTATTTATTTGACAGAGAGAAACACAGCAAGAGAGGGAACATGACCAGGGGGAGCGGGAGAGGAAGAAGTAGGCTTCTCGCTGAGCAGGGAGCCCAATGTGGGACTTGATCCCAGGACCCTGGGATCATGACCCCAGCCAAAGGCAGACGCCCAAAGACTGAGCCACCCAGGGGCCCCATCAGTTGGCCTTTTGTTAAAAGAACATTTCTAAATTGCCAGATTGTTCTCCAAAAGGATTAACCAACAGACATTCCCAAATAGCAGTGTGTGAAAGCACTTATTCACTATCCTCCAGCTGGTACTGTGTATTCTTCCTTTCTATTTTTTTTAATTCTTATTAACCTGATCATTGAAACCTAGATTTTTATTATTTTAATGTTGACATAGCCCCCCACTGGAGGGCTGGGGTCGGGCCTGCTCTGGGATGCCACGTGGCGACCCCAACTCCAGCTCACGTCTGAGTCCTGGGGAGGATTCTCTGCATGCCACCAGCAGGTGAGGGGAAGACAGCACACAGATGGGGTGGGATGGGAGGCTTTCAGAGACCAGGCCTGGAAGTGACCTACATCACTCCTGCCCACCACTCAGTCCCATGACCTCCTCCACCCCATGATGGCACAGAAGGGCAGAAATTGCTCAGCTATGTTCCCAGGACCCAAACTCAGAGAGGTCTGAGCACCTTCCACCTCAGTTACCACAGGCACCCCTCTTAAGGGCAAGATTTGGGGCCGTTCCCTGCAGCACTAGGTCTTTCACCATGCAGGCACTTGGGAAAGAATATCCCAAAATAGCCACAGGTGGTAACTGCAGACTGGGGTCACTTGGGGCCAGGGGTTCTCAGCACCAGCGGGCACGTGTCCCTGATGTGAGATAGCGTTGCCTACGCTCAGGGCCCATCACAAGAGGCCGCCACCTTGTCATGAGCTCTGAGGCAGCCCTCCCAGGTGCTAAAATCCCTTTCACACTGCACACGGCTTAGAGTCAGGGCAGTGCTTGGCAAACTGGGGTCTTTGGGACCCTCCAGGGGGGTCTGTTTCTTCACAACAGCACCACGGCACTGCTCGGCTTTTCGCCCTCGCTCTCCTGCATGTGCGGGGAGCGCCTGGAGGCCCCGGGACACAGGATAACCCGGAGGGGGGGCGGGGGGCAGGCTGCAGAAGCAGGTGGAAGGACCCGGCCATCTCTAACATGGCCCACTCTTCCCACTAAACATGTCTGCTTTTATCAAAGCTATTTGTGATTGACAAAGTGATTTCCGTTACTAGGTCATGGGTTCATTATCGCACTTTTTCAACGGACAAATACTTTTTTAATTTCTTAGTTTTTAAAGAAATGCGGCAATGTCGGCACACACAGCCACATAAACAAAAGCTCCTTGGGGCCCCCACTGTTTAGAAGACTGGAGGGGGTCCCTGGTTTGGGGACCCTGGTTGAGCTTCAGCTCAAACCCTGCGACCACATGGCCATGCAGAACAGCAACTTCATGTGTGTGACCTGGCCCCTCGGCCTGTTTCCCCCACAGGATGAAACGAGGTAGCCTTCCTTATTCACACAAGACTGGAGCTCTGCACCAGGCACAGAATGTGTCCCTCACCAACGCCCACCCGGCATCACTGTGCATGGCAGGGGCGTGACCCGTGTGTCCGAAACGCCCCCTGTACCTGTCAGCCACGTCCAGGTCAGATTCCATCTTGTCCAGCCCCTTGGTGATGCTGTCCAGCTGCTCGCCCTGATGGTGGAGGACTCGGGCTGTCTCTTCCAGGCGCTTCTGGGAACAGGCCATCAGACCAGTCAGCTGCTTCCCCTTGGTCACACGGAGCGGTGCTTCCGATGGAGACAGCAGCAGCTCTCTCCAGAAATGCTCGATGATGCTGAAGACTGCATTCCGACTGGGCTGCAAGGAGCTGAACCAGTGCTTGAGGTGGTCCTTCTCCAGGACGGTGAGAGACCTGAAGACAAAGTGAGAAGCCTCCTTCTTGATCTCAATTACACTAGACAGGGGGAAGCTGACCAGGGCCTCCCCGGTTTTATCAGTTGTAAATCTCAGGGAGTGAGAAGTTAGCGAAAGCTTTCCAGGAACCCATCGCTTCTCTGGTTCTAAGTAGTAGGAGCAAGGCCAGGAGTGCACACAGACCTCTCTGCTCATCTGGCTCCCGGGATGGTCTGCCCCACGGCCACGGCCACTCTGCCTCTGGAGGAGAGGGACAGGTTAGCGGATGGGTGGGGCTAGCGCGTGTCAGCACACTTGGACCACAGACAGGAGGACCGCTCGGGGTGCTGAATACACCGGGGACTCCCACCACCCGGGACTGGCAGGATGGAGGCCCATCCCACCCGAACCAGGGTCCACGGCTCGATGCGACTGCCACCCCAGGATCCTTCACAAGAACACCACTTCTGCTGTGACAGCCCCACCAATACACAGTCCTCTCATGTTCATACACTAACACTCCCCTCTTGAAATCTTCATCATAAAGGAAGTAATCCTACAGGCAGACCTTTCCCTTCTTGCATGGCCCACAAATTCATCAAGTTCTACGTAATTATCTAGCTCTGCGTACGTATCTGTACATATGGTTTTACACGGCTGTAAGTAGTGAAGGTACGCTGTTCACATCTACGGCCTTTGCATTTGCTAACAACGTTTGGGAAGTCAGGCATGATGGATGTGAGGCAATCCTGACAGAACACCACGTGCGCCCTTCTCACTGACCAGATAAGCCCACAAAGCCAGGAAAGGAGGAGAACCTCGTGCAAGGTCAAACCACAGGTACGTGACGAGGACTTGGCTACAACTAGACTTGGGAATGCCTCGTGCACCTCCCTTGTGTGCAGAGGTCCAGCTGGGGCCTGTCTTCCACACACCCCCCTGCCACGCTATGCGCACACACGGTTACGGCATAACCTCGTTTGTAAACATGGGAGAACAAATCACTGCTATTATCTCTTACGATACTGAGAAGTGTGGGAGTCTGAATCCTGGCCATGGCTTCGAGGCCCCACAGGCCATGTGGGACGGCAGGCACCAAGGTGCCAACACACATCGTCCCTGGCTCCTGAAGCTCAGCGTCCACAGAAACCCTCTGCATTTGTTCACTGAGTTATACTTAAAAGACCCAGACTTCTCCACGATGCCACATCAAGTAACCAAGGCTGGGCAAGACAAGAAAAGAGCTTGCATGGCATGGAGCGTCCTAATTACACGGATTCCAAGTGCCTGGAGAGTCGGCAGACAGCAGGCTCGCCGTGTGACCTCAGGAGGGCTCTCTGAAGGGCCAGCCAACCCACAGTTCACACCTGCTGAACACAACACCGAGTTACCTCCTTGAGAGCTTTCACACACGTCCTACGACCACCTGGGGCACAGATGCAGCACGGCGGCCTCTCCTCTGGGACGAGGTCTCTCACTGGAGAGAGGGAACCAGAAAGCAAACGTGTCCTGCTCAGACTTCTCTCCCTAGCAAGAGGGACATCCACCCAACACTGAAACAAACACAGACCACTGTGGCCTGCTGGCCTGGGACCTCTACTGGCACAGACCTGTGACGTCCCCCGCACAGACCCGCCAGGCCGTTGTGCCACGGGGCCTGACCCTGGTCCTTCTGGTTGAAGGGACCCTCCAGCCATTCAGCCACCCGACCACCACCAACTGTGTCCAACCCACAGAGAGAGTCAGGGCCTGTGTTGTTCATCACTGTCCAGCATTGGGGAGCTTGCTGCAGCTAGAGGCTGAGTCCCTATTAACAAGAGCCTGTGCCCCAGGGGACTCCCAAGCTCCAAGCGAGATGAGACACACATGCTCCAGAGCGATGGAGTGTGGCACTGCAGGGTCTGAGGAGCTCCTCTCTGCCACGTGCTTTACAACCATAGAAAGTTCCTTCACCTTCTGGGCCTGTTTACCCACCACTCAAATGACTGAAGACCGAAGGACAACAGCAGCTCTGAAATATGCTAGAATTCAAAGAGAGGAGGACACTGAGGCGCCTGGCTGGCTCGGTCGTTACGCGTCTGCCTTTGGTTCAGGTCATGGTCCCAGGGTCCTGGGATTGAGCCCTGAGTTGGGACTGAAGGGTGCATGGGTGGCTCTCTCACTTAACCATCCGACTCTTGATTTCAGCTCAGGTCTTGATCTCAGGGTCGTGAGATTGAGCCCTGAGTCAGGCTCTGTGCTGAGCAAGGAGTCTGCTTTGGATTCTCTCTTCCTCTCCCTCTGCCCCTCCTGCTCATGCCCACACTCTCTCTCAAATAAATAAACAAATCTTAAAAAAAATGAGGTTGAATCATTGGAGAGGACAGAAATGAGAAAAAATTATCTGGATGAAGCTTTAAAGTTACCCAATTCTACTTAAAGGTGGCAGGTTACTCACATACAGTTAGCTCTATTCCCTCCCAAAACTCCATTAAAATAACTCTAGCAAGACTAAAAAGGCATAACCTCTTATTCCTGTTAATGAGAAAAAAACATGACGGTACTTCACAAAAGAGGATCTTTAAATGGCACCTGAAAAGGTGTTCAACACCTGATCTTGTATATACCTACATTTCAAAGCTTATGTTACATAGTGTGCTGAAAGATTTCCTGAAATAATGTGTCACTGGAGGAAATGGGCTGCCTACTGAAAAGAAAAGTGTGTGGGAGCGGTGCTGGGGAAGTGGTGATTGTGGTGTAATTCCATGGGTCAGTTGCTGAATAGCATTTCTTGCTGGCATCTCCGTCTTGGGAGAGAGAAAAAGTTTAGCAGGAGAAAAACACCTGGAAATGAGGTGAAATGTAGTTGGGAATTTCTGCACAGAAAGTAAAAGTCTGTACTAAAATTCTGTATTTTTAATTTGGGATTTATTCC